>NC_134646.1:70395709-70553209 GCF_030463565.1 Pelecanus crispus
ATTAAGCTATGGTCTTCTAATGAAATACTTTACTAGTATTTAGAAAAGCTTTTGGAAAGTAAAATTATATGAAAATCTAACTAAACCCTGTGGAATGGAAACATTGTTTTCATGTGTATTGCCTACCAGGGATTTCCAAATCTAGTATGATCAGCCTGCAAGTTATTTTAAAAAAATTCTCTAAAGGCTAGAGTTACATCTGAGTTTCAAGTCTGTATCTTTCTTCCTTCTGCTGCATCAAATTTCTTTTCAGTTTTGAGGACAGAATTCTGTTCTCAGTGAAATGTGTGCATTATTTATTTCTGGGTTATATTTTCAAAGAATGTTGCTGCTATTTTTGTGTATGCTGAATTGACTGGGAAAGCTTTCACTGGTTTCAACAGGGGAAGGAGTTATGCCAACACTGAGAGCTTACAAAAATTTGTTACTAGTACTTGCAATTGTTATCTCATTCCAAAAAATTAATATATACGACCAAAAGATTTTTTTCCACCAAACAGCTTGTAAAACAGGACAAGTAAAAATCCTGATTAAGTTTAAGAATAGAATTCGGATTGCAATTCATATGTAGCCTCTCAATTTTAATATCTCCAATTTCATGAAATATCAGTAAAATAGATTACATACACACATTCAACTCTAGCAGCAGATTATACAGTACAAGCTTCACTTGTACAGACAAACATTAATACTGTAAAGACTGCTCCCTCTAACAATCTTGTGGTATTGACTAGATATAAAACTGTAAGGAATGACAAAATAGAGAAAAAAGAGGCACAGGAGGGTGAAAGCTGTTACACTGAAAAGTCTTATTCTGTCGACTTCAAAAAGCTCATAATATTTTGTAATGTACACTGTCATTCAATTATGAACTCACCTCTACAGCATCATGAAGTACTTCATCAAAAACATTAATGAAGACTTCATCCTTCACTGACTGCAAACTGTGGGTGCTGTAGTCACCATTAGGAGCTCTGAAAAGGTTAAATAAAGCAAAAAAGTGATTTGAACAGAACAGGAAAATTTGAATAAATTTGCATGCTCAAATTAAATTATTATTTGTCAGAAATAATTTTATTTCATTTTGCCATACCTAAACGGAAGCTCAAGTTCCTCATTCCAGTTGGGGTTTGGACCCTCTGCTGTTGTTGTCCGGCAGACGGTTCGCTGAAAAGAAACTTCTACAAAAGGACGGACTAAAACCTATAAACAGCGATCAAAACAAAGGAAACAGACCTCTATAAAAACTGAGCAGAACATATTAAATTACACATTGTCATGTATTTAGAAAAATACACGTATACTTTGTGGAGATCAGGTTGGTCCAGCCCAGATAAAACTTTAATACACCTTAAATATTGCATTTCCCATGCTTCTAAGCATTTATGAAGCTTTTAAAAATATTTTATATATTAGCATTTCCAAAAGAGACTGTGTGTTCAGAATACTTGACATATTTATATACACCAGCAAAACCACATTTTCCCCTGAGAGTGGGAAAGCTACTGGCTATCTAATCAAAGAACGTAACTGAAACAGAACATGCGATCCAGACACCAGTGGAAAAAAGTGCACTTGTATCCTCTTATCTGTAATCCAAGAAGCCTACTGCTACAGTCCTGGTTGTCTCTGAAACGGTCCATTATTACAGATAAGCAACTCCTACTAGACACAACAAACCCCTAATGTGATTAAAAATGCCTTAATGGTGCATTTCATTAGCGTTCAAATGCATATCGCAGAACCTTTTCCACTTTTCAAGAAACAATAATTTTGAAGGAAAATCCTAAGAAAAACAGGAAAAAACCCTGAAGGGCTTCCATCTTCATTCAGAAGGCATGCTGAATTTATATTAGCAAGCAAACGTCATTTCAGTATCAGCCATAAGAATGGCTGTGCTAGTTTAGACTAAGAGTGCACCAGGCCCAAAATTCAGGCTATGAAAATGGCCATCAGCAAACATACAGAAGAGTAAGAACAGAGCAGGCAAATATGATATTTTCTCCTATTACTCTTTCAGGCTTCAACTGTTTTCAGATGAAGGCCTTTCCTAAGCCTGTAATGATTTTTCTATTTAGTAACTCCCAATGGATTACTCTTCCAAATACTTGTCCAATACCCACTTCAACGCAAGCAAACCTCTTTAGTCCAGAACACATGTAAGCAACTTCTCTGGGCACCTACTAACTGATGCACGAAGAATCACAACCTTCTGTTTGTTCTGAACCTAAGTCCTACCAGCTTCATTTTACGATCCCTCACCCTTGTACCGAAAGAGCCAGTAAACAGTCAATGCAGTGTCTCCACAATACTCACGATTCTGTGCCTCTCTACCATATTCTTCCTCCCCTACTCGCAGTTACTGCTATTCTAGCTGAAAAGCCCTACCATTTTGCACTGTACAGTAGCCATTCTGTATTTCTGACATCTGTATCGCCCTTCTCTGAACCTTTTGCAGCTTTACTATCTTTTTGGAGATCAAGGAGTGGGCAAGCCAACCTCACTAATAAGATTATCTTTCTGACGGTAAACGTCACTGTCTGTGGAAAAGAGGAATGCTCACAACTTCACGTAAGAAAATGCTGGTTTTGTAATATACCTGGTTGAATGCCCAATCTGGGCTATCAGTTGGGCTCTGAGCTGACGGAGAGGCTGCAAACATCTCACTAAAGGACCTTGAAGATTTGGATGGCTGTTGAAGTTTGCTATGGAGGAAACAACAACAAGAAGAAAAGACAGAGAACACATTACAAAATATGAATCCCTCACATTCTGTATTTACCATACAGAATTCTGGAAATACTTGTGATATTTTTATGTTATGACTTTAACCTTGGAAAGATATTTATTGAATCAAATAACACAAAAAGAATGCCAGAAAGGGGTAGCAAGTGTATAGCTCTTGTAAGCCTCACTGCAAAAGAGTGCTTTGTGCCCGAAGGCTCTCTTTTCTGAAGAGCTTATCAAGCCCAGACTTCTTTTTTTGCCTCCCCCGTACAATCTCCTTGAGCTACAGGTTTTTCAGTTTAAGAAGATGAATCCCCACAGAATTCATAAACAGTGTAGACTTCATGGTATCCAGGCAAGGCCTCTACGACAAAATTAAACCCATATGAATATTACACAATCGGCAACCCATGAGTGAAATAAAATAAATGTTAATACATTTACTTTTATAGTGTTTCCACTTTTTGTAGTAACACCACAGTAGAGATTATAAAAGAATAACTATTCATGTAGAAAGCAGCTCAAAATAAGATATCATATAATGCAAAAAGACTGGGAGGGTTTTCTGTAATTTATAATGTAGTTATTTTTATGATACTGATAAATGAAATTTTCATCTTTTCCTTCTTGTCAACATGTTTCTAATATGAATTGCTTTTCTCAGTGTGAACTTATTTACAGAAATCCAACAGAACCTTTATTATAGTAAAGAGATAAAACAGAAGATGCTACTAAATTCTGTATGCACAGTAATTGGTCAGCTTCAAAACACCTCCGAGTTAAATGCAAGGTGTGTTCACTCTGGGGGACAGAGAGAGAACACTGGACTAATACATTGCTTCTGGAACTGAACCAGACTGTTCAGAACTCAAGTACCTTTACATGACACAGCATCACACAGTGCAGGCACTGCCTTAATGTGCCTGAAGGTAATGGTCACCTTTAAAATTAGTCAGAGCCAAATTAGGCTCAGTCCATTAAATTAAACAAACAGTTCATGAAGGAAAAGACTAACATGCTACACTCAGGAGGCAAATATAGTATCCCACAACGAAGAACTGTAATTTTTTAATACTTATTTTTGATATGTAATTAAGATATTGTAAATTAAAATTGCCCTGAGTATAACTAGCAGGCTTTCTTAAGGTATAATTCATCTGATATTACCAGAGTTACAATGTTGTCAAAGCTGTAAGTTATCTTTCAGACAGTTTTTTCCTCAAGCAGATGAATGCTGGTTTTGGTAAAACATTAATTTAGCAGTTATTGAAAAATGATCATATTATTCTACAAACTTACACAACAGCTGTTCTTCATTATTATTAATAAAAAGATAAATGTATATATATTTTTATCATGAGGATCAAAACAACATACATGGCGGAATTTCAACAACAGCTGCAACCAGAAAATGAATCTGTACTGGACACAGCCATTTAAACATACCTCATCACTGGTTTTCTCACTGGAATATCATAAGCTCTAATGATGTTCACTAAGAGTTTTATGTCTCCATCTGATAAATTCTGTGCTGTGACCTTCTTCCTTTCTTTTCTTCTTGGCTTTAATGGTCGTTTTGGCTCTGCCAGTTTAAAGAGGCTGAGTCCCAAAATACTAATAATCATAAAACACATATTTAGTCATTTTGGCATAGAATCCAGCATTCTAGTGTTTCCATGACACACATGCAAATTATGCACTAACAAAAAAAAGGAAATATACACTCCTGTTAGTGCCATACAAAACTCTATGAAATGTCAAAATGTTGTAATTTTTTAGTACTACACAATCCAGTTCTGTCTTATATTTTAGGAATTATAACCTAAAATGTGCAAAGAACTTTCTTTTTTTCCCCAAAACTAGGTAAGATACAAATAAGACAATTACACAGCTTCAAGACAGATCTAAACTACAGTGCTATAAACAAGGTATCTAGCAGATGATGACAACCACTCTATGGAGTAGGCAAGAAATCTAATTACACAGCTATGTACAACAAACAATAGGCTATAGAAAGGAAGCAGAATGAATATGCCACAACATACCCTGGACCCTCAGAACTTACAACGCAAGACAAAGCAGAACCAAAGGAAAAAAAAAAAAAACAGGAAAAGAATAAAAAGCAGATGTATGTTTTTACACATCATTGATATTAACTGCAGACATTCCAAAATCTACTTTAAAAACTGATAGCCAATGGCATTATTTCCTTATATATAATAAAAAAATCACAGTAATTACTGTTAAAATAACAGAAAATCATGAGTTACTGAAATATCTCACTAACTAGATGCTTTAAACAAATCATGGTGTATTTTAAATTCACTAACCATATAAACTAGCAAATAGAATCCAGTATGAATTAATATTTATGATAACAAAATATCAATGAAGCAGTTGATTTTAAACAGCTCCAAAAGGTGATTATAGTCTTGTTTGGATTTTTCCTTTCTGTGATGTGAAAACACGAACTAAAAAATAGGATGAACTCTTTTGTAAGAGAGCAAGTCTCTGTATCTCCAGCAGATGGGACTGTTTAGATTTATACTGTTGATTGAAAAAGCTTTGGCTGTACTTTAAGGGTGTCACTTTTATAGTGAACACAACCAACTTCCACATGAAAGAAAAAATAACTCTTTTTCACACCTTGTTTACTTACACAGATTTTAAGTGAGCAATACTAATTAAGAGTCATCTATGCTGTGACAACTGATACATGTCAGAATCAACAAGTATGGGATTTGGAACAAAAATTCAAAGCATGTGCTTAAGTAATAAAACAAGTAATAATCTGAAACGAAGAAAGAAGTAATTTCCAATCCTAGTATCATTTCTGAAAGTAAACTGCATATGATGACATCCAACAGCAGCGAACAGAAATACATGAGAAGTAAAATAAAGAAAATGACCAATAAAAAAAAAAAATCTATTGCACATTATTTGCAGGGCATATGCACTGACTCAAAGTGAGCATCACCTATAGAACCAGTAGTAGTGTTACTACCTCTGATCCTTGACTGATATTTGGAAATCATTCAATCTGGCACCACCTAGGGCTATGATCAGCTCATCAGATCACAGCCTGATGCATTATATCATGCTAAACCTTATTTACATACTGTCAAATTACTTCTGCCAAAACCAGATTTTGTCTTAAAAAAGTTTTTACACACTTTGTGTATCAATACACTGCCTGTACTGGCAGAGGTGTGATTAGAAGTTTATATATTATACTGAACACAAAATTGCATCAGTTGGTCACATCAATACACTTTGCAAAAAAAGATCAGAGATGGTTTGACATTAATTATTTTGATTAGAACAAATAAAGATAGCTCCCTTACCCCAGGCTGGGAATCTGCTCTTCATTGACAAGGTCAGAGAGAAGGAAATGGTGTTTTGCTATGAGGAAACGGTTTATTACTGATTCTCGAACCTGTGAATGGGGAGGGAGAAGCAGCAAATAATTTTTCTAATTTCTGATTACTACATTTCTAATTTCTAATTTTTCTAATTACATATCTAATCCAAAACCACTGCAAATACTTGCATTCTGCCTATTAAACACAAACAAAATATGCAAATACACATTCTTTATTTTTTCCCAGTTTTAAGAGAGTCCTGGTCTGAGGAAAATTTTCATTCCACCAGACCTTTCTTCAGAACATAATATAAGCTCATTTTATGAATACAATGATTCTCTAGAAACATACTGATTTGCCAGATATAAGAATATATGAAAGCATGCATGCAGAAAATGAAGTCTTATCTGCTTACAACTATTCATCAGAAACAATCACAACAATAAATGACACTAACAGACGTCTCTTTTCCAAATGAAGTTGCAGAAGAGCCTGTAGGGAAATCTATATGGTATTAGTTATAGGGAAAAAAGCAACACTTCAGACTGCAGAACAATCGATGAAGCCTGTATTACAAAGACTATGAATTCAGATAGATGTTTGAAATCCCTAGTTCCTTTCATTTCTATGCTGAGGTTGTAGACTGAAGCACAGAGATGAAAGTCTTCCTTCTTCTCTCAACAACTCTGTGGAAGCAGACTAAGTACTGCCTTTGTCCTTTTTTCCTACCACTAGTGCTAGTAACGCCTTTCTATACTGTGTTAATACAAGATCAGTTGCAGAACAGCAATAACAAACAATTTTCTGCAATACATGTCCCTTTGTTATTTTTAAAAGTTTTTAAGTTATTCTTATTATTCTTATTACATCTTCGTGTTGAAGTGATAGGCATATAAAGATCCCATTTCAGGGTGAACTGAATTTCAGTTCTGATGTAAGCAATCTAATTTTCAAGCACATCTGACAATTTAGAAAAGTGTAAAATATCCAGATATTATTCTAAAAAAGGCTACTTGTATTTGATCTAAAAGAGTGACAACTAAAGGTACTATAATTACGTTACTCTGTACTACTATACTATTATACAGTGTGCTGCATAAGCCATATGTTTGAGTACACATTTAAATAACATGCAAAACATATGGGGCTGACACAGACATGACAGCTCTGTTAAAAATAATTTTTTTATATTATCATACTGAATCTGGGTTTTGACACTTGCCTGGAAGATTTAAACTTCATTGTCTGTGATCCTTTCACAAACCATTGTTTCTAACAGACGATTTGTTTTGTCCTACATCAAATCAACCTTATCATCATATTACATGTTTTGCTGGCTGGCTAGGATTTGATACACATTTTGGTATTTCCAGTACTGGTAAGAAACTGGCAGCCATGTTTTGCACTTGCTATTTTGCCAAAATAGTCTGTAATTGCAAACTTCTCTTGGTTATATGACCAATGTTTTCCTATAATTTTCTTCCCTAAGGATTAAAGAGAATGTAATCCTAACAGAATGAACAGACTAGAAAAATAAATTAAATCAAGATAAAGGGGCTAAGATGTTACTCTAACACCACAATGAAGGTAATGTGATGGAAGATATGCCCTCTGCCTCAGGCTGCAGGGCAAGACACTCTGTGTATTGCATTAAATGATTTTTAACAGCCATTAGGGCCACTTTCATGGAGATAATTATGTTCTTAGCATCACAGCTTACAAGAAGGAAACTAGGGAGGAGAGGGAAATCAGTGAATACCTGGGACACAACAGTACAAATCTCTGGGACACTGGAGCAAAAAAGAATGTACAGAACTGCTAGAAAAGTCCAGAATGGCTGGTCATTTTGTATATTGCATCTTTTTCAATAACATTGAGTCATTCACAAACCTCCACTTGTTCAACTAGACCAACTTCAGGCCTAAATTGGATTTTTAAAGATGTCTATAGGTCATGTTTAGAGATAAATCAGTTTTTAGTATTCATGGAAATAAAGCATCCAAGTATATAAGCAACATAGGGCCTAGAGAAATACGGTGGATCCATACTTTTTGCAGCTTACCTTCTGTAGATAGTTGGCAACAACTGCTCTGTGTGCATCTAGGTAATTTTTGCTGTCAATCACATCCCTCTCTTGCAGTCTCTTCTCATAGTCCTAAAGATATTTACTAGAGTTTGTGATTCAATATATATTCAGTGCTTTATTACATACAAGAAAAATGGTAAATATTTCATTAATATTAATGTATGGATCACAGTAAACCAAAACAGATGTCAGAGGTTTCTAAAACTATTTTTAATGCTATGGTATACAGCAATACCATTGCTAAACTTTCATGAATACAGACAAGAATTCCATTAAGTTACAAGATTCATGTGGTTTAAATTACTATGAATAACTTGAAGATTTCCCTCTCTTCTTTCAAAGCTGAACTTTGACCTGCTGCTGTAAACTGAAATTCCATTTGAACTGGAAATAGCTGCTCCTGCTGCAACTGCAATAGGGAGAATCCTTTATAAAGAGAAGCGATGCAGTATTCATGGAAGATGACCTGAAATCTGAACTGTGTTTTAATACACCTAACTAGTTTTCATAGCGTCTAACACTGGAAGAAACTCTACTTTTGGGAGAGTTTGTTGAGAAACAATTATTGAGCTATTTTTAAGTTATATTCAAGAAATAAAGAGATTTAATAGCATAATAAAAAAAACTTTGGTTGTACATTGTGAGAAAGTGAAAACTCTTTAAGCAGCCAGAGTGTGAAGATTTTGCTTTGCCTGAAGGTTGATAAGAGTCTGTAGCCTAACTGAGGGGCTGAGTTGAATACTGGTTACCACCACAGCAGCAGATTTATGAGAAGCACTTGGTTCTTGGGGAGAAGTATGTTAATGGAATATTTCTCACGGTTGTGCTTACTATTCTAGTGGACTACAATGCAAGCTATACTGACAGATGCAACTTTTATTCACAAGTTTAGGGAAGTGTCTGATAAATTAAGAAAAGGCTAGAGCTGACACTCAGCTTCCAAGCAAAACATAGAGCCTACAAGTCCAAGGGGTCTCCCAGGACCTGTAGCTTAATGGCAGTCTGCAGACCAGGTTGGCTTCAGAACCACAGCTAATCATCATGTAAAAGCTACTCAGTAAAATTAATCTTCAGGTCATTTTGCTACTGTTGTTACTTAAAAGAACCTAATTTTTTCCTAAGATGAAGGATCCAGGAAGTGCATTCTGGAAACACACTGCTTCGTTATTTCCACAATAAATCTTTATCTACCTTTTCCAGTGGATAGTAATTACTGTTGAACAACTTCAGATTAGCTGCAAAAGAATAGCTCTTCTGAGCCAAAAATCTTAATTTTTAGGCAGATCTGGTAATGACTAAGCTAGAAGTCCAATAATGGGAGTTGAATGTCTAACCGGTACATGCATATGCATAGCTCCCTTCAGAAGTCTTTTTACTGCAATATGATTTTAAGTACTGCAAATCATTAATTAGTACTTGTTAACTGTTGGTAAACTGCTGGCATTAAATAAACTTTCAGAAGAAATAGGAAAAGATCATAAACTTCTGATAAAACACTCAGATACAGACTGACTGGCTCCTACTCTGATGTCGAACCCCAAATTGAAACTCTTCCCATTTGACCCAAGACACTTGTATTGCTTTATTTCTGTAAATGTATCAAGACATTCTGCTTGCCCATGAGCATGGCATGTCTTGGATTATCAAAATCCTACAGCCCATGCTGCTGGGTTCATTGGTAGAGATGATGGAGCCATTTGATCTGAGGAACACAAGGAACCAAAAATAGAAAGCAAAAGAAGATTTCATAGCAGTACTGCGTATTAGTGCTGAACACTGTGAAAAGATTGAAGAGGATGAATACAACAGAATCACTTTCGCAAACACCACAGTGGGGAAAAAAAGAAGATAATTTCATGGCCTAATTGTATTGGGTGTGGCTGGGATGGACCTGATTTTCTGCATAGCACCTGGTATAGTGCTATGTTTTGAATTTGTGACTGAAATGGTGCTGATAACACACCAGTGTTTTGACTGTTGTTGAGCTGTCCTTGCACAGTGTCAACACCATCTCTTTTTCTAACGCCCCCCCGGCAAGTAGGTTGCGGGTGCGCAAGAAGTTGGGAGGTGACACAAGAACAGCTAACCCAAAATGACGAAATGACCAATTCCATGCCATATAACGTCATGATCAGCAGTAAAACTGCAAGGAAGGGGAACTTAGGGAAGGTAGCCATTGCTCAGAGACTGGCTAGGGATCAGTCTACATCTGGGTGGTGGCAAGTGTCTTTACATCACTTGTTTTTTTGTTTCTCTGTTTTTTTCTTTCTTCTTTCTCTTCCCTTCGCTTATAAAACTATCTCAACCCATGAAGCTTCTTCCTTTTGCTCTACCTATTCTCTACCCTGCCCAGGGTGGGAGGGAGAGTGGAAGTGAACAAGCATCTGTATGGTGCTCAGCTGCCTACCACAGTTAACCAACAGCAGGAAACTTCCATTATCAGGTTTAAGTACAACTATGGAATTTGTCATTTAGGAATAGAGCTAGGATATAGATTGAAAATGTCACTACTGTCAAGAAGTAGAATGCAGTAACTCCTGGTTGGGATAACCTGAGGAAGTATGGGTTTGAATGGACCGAATGGACTGCTTGCTGGGTTGAAAACAGGATGGACAACTGGGTTCTAACAGTAAGGATCAATAGCTCAATGTCCAGTTGGTGTCCTTTAACTAGCAAAGTACCACTGGGATTGATTATAGGGCCTATATTACTCAGTATCTTCACCAGTGACCTGGATGGGGAGACACAATACACTGTCAGCAATTTAGCCAATGACACTTGATTAGGAAGATTGGTTAATACACTGAATGACTGAACCACAGTTCAGAGGGCTCTTGATAATTGAAGACTATGACCACTGAAGTCTCAGTGAAGAAAAGGCAAAATTCTGTATTGAGGGTGGAGTAACTCCATGTGCTGGCACAGACTGGAAAGCAACCAGCAGGATAACAGCCATACTGAAAAAATCTGGGGGTTATGGTTTAATGACAACCAACTTGTTCTTTTGACAAAAGACAAACCACAGGCTACATCAGGAGAAGTGCTCAGAACCTTAGAATAATGTAGGTTGGAAGAAACTTCTGGTGGTCATCTGATCCAAACCCTCACTCAAAGCACGAACAGCTCCAATCAGGATGCTCAAGGCCTTTACCAGTTCAATTTTCAGTATCTCTAGAGATGGCAATTCTACAAACTTGCTGGACAACGTGTTCTAGCATCTAAATACATTATTTGTGAAAAAATGTTTTAATTATATCTAACTGGAATTTCTCTTGGAGTAACTTATGTCTATCAACCTCCTGCCTCTAAGATGAGTCTCGCTCTGTCTTCTCTGCACTGTCTCACTAGGTACCTGAAGGAATCAGTACGACAGCCCCCTCAGCCTTGCCTGCTTAGGCCAAAACAAACTTAGTCCTTTCAGCCTTTCCTTGTATGTCATGTGCTCCAGCATTCTGGTAGCTCTATGCTGGACTTGCTCCACTATTTCACTGTCTTTCTTGCACTGGACAAGTTGTTCAACTTAATTAGTCTGGTGAGGAAGAGATTAATGAGCAATCCAGTATCTGGCCACAACTATTTGAGGGGCAGTTAAAAAAGAAGAGTGTGCCAAACTCATCTCTCTAGTTCCAGACAATATAACAAGGGAAAACAGCCATTAATACAACTTGGAAGGCTGAGGTTGGATGTGATTTTTTTTTTTTTTTTTTTAAAATAATCACTGGAAGGATGGTGCAGCACTGGAACAGGTTATCCAGAAAGGCTATAGAATCTCCTATTTTAGAGGTTTTCAAGACTTGGCTAGACAAATACAGAGCTGACCTCATCTAGTGCTGGCAACAGTCCCACCACTTCTGTGGAAAGCAGGACTAGGTGACCTCCAGACAATATTTTCCAAACAGTATTTCCACAATTCTGTGAATTTTCAGACTACTTTGCCAAATAGCTAGTAAACCAACTAGCAACAATACTGCTTTAAACTTAGTTCTGAAGATCATGTCATATAAAATGAACTTGGAATGGGTGATCATGGGTTTATCCAATTTACACTCAATGAAAAAATCAAATAAAACAATTAAATTTTGAATGATAAAATGAAATGAACAGAGATAGTCCGTAAAATCGACTCAATCAGAAATGTGTATCAAAGATGTGGCACATCTTCAAATAAAAGATACAAAACTAATCTAAAATTTAAAAAGGACAAATATTTATTGTAAAGAGCCAGACATGATTGAATAAACAAATATCTTTTTTTAAAGATATAATCCAAAAGAAGTGGAAGAAAGGAATTTTTCAAAGAAATTTATGTAAGAAGCAGCAGGGATAAAGCAGCAGTTGCCGGAATCTGAGATGATTCTGATCCTGCTAAGGAATGAACACACTAAAATGCTCCTTAGCCACACGAATTGCTAAAGAATAAAAGAATGTGTGACAATCTCAACTCCATTATTAGTGTTAAAAATAATTTAAGTATGACCCAAATAAAAAATGCACACATTGCACTGCAGTAATTAACAGACAGGCAAGGACAGGCTAAACTAATTGGAACAATGTACTAAACCAGAAATAACTGCAACATAGGCTGTAGTAAAACATAAGAAAGTTTTAATTCTCGTTAAGAGTCATTGCTTCCAGCAGTCTCCACTGAAAGGGCTGAAAAATTAATAAGCCTAAGCCTGAATTATCTTTGCATTACCTTTCTATATTTGAAATCACCTTTAAAAAAAAAGTCTTTTACCTTTAAAAAAAAAAAAAAAAAGTATCTTAGAACATTTGCATCTAAATTTGTGTCTGTTATTTTTCTCCTTCCACAGTATAGCGGTGGAAACATTGCCTTGGAAGGCAATCTTAATTAGATTAAAATAACACCAAAAAAGACTTGAGGAATAAAATTCTCATTTTTTACTTATCAGCATAGCTGTACATTCTTTAAGGGACCAACTGACTTAACTGCAAGTCAAACATTATTAGCATTAAAACTAGAAAGAAATATGTCAGATAACACTCTACCTGGAAGATTTTCTCACTGATTTCTCGTTCATGTAAAGGGACTTGCTTATAGTTTCGGAACTCTGCCACCTCCCCATTTCTGAGCTGCAAGAGTCGGAATCGCTTTGATCTATTAAATTCCTCGTCAGAAACAAAATTAAATTCTTGCTGCAACTGTTCCAATCTGAAGAAATCAGGAACATGTGCCTCTCCACTTGTGGCAACCTAAATTAGTCAAAAAATTATTAACTGTTTCATACAAAGTCACAAAAGTCTATAAAATAACTTTTTTAAGTTTTACATACATATTGCAAGGATGTTCATTTTAAGCAAAAGCAATTGAGATGGATCAAACTGAGACTGAAGCACTAAGTTTTTTAAAGTAGGTTTTTGTTGAGCAAAGTATATGAGATTATACATTTAAGAATACAATAAAATTCTACGTCCTCGTAACATAAACAAAACATTAAAGAGTAGAAAAACTGTAACATAGCAGAGTAACCTAGCAAGCTGTACTGTAAAGACAATTTATTTACACAACTTCTCCTATGTAAATAGCTCCTCAATTTGACATTTAGAAAAGTTCCAACTTCTACAATACACTAGATCTCTTTGTGCAATTGTCACTAATGAGCAACCTCCTATTTAATACCACACAAGTACTCTGGGAATACCCCTGCACTTCGAGGAAGTAACAAACTCAAAATTAGTATTTTTAATTTGTAAATTTTGTGTATTCCCTTATACCTATTTTTCACCACTAGAATACTACTGAATAAATCATACTGATTAATAAATTGTTAACCCACTACTAAATGGATTAATAAATCATATTTTCAGTAGACATTTTGCTTCTTAACACTGGCACAAGCATGTCCATCACAAACTCAAATGCTACTACATCCCTGGCATGCGTGCAGATTGCCTGAGAAAGTACTGGTGGCTAGGTGTTTCACAGCTCTATTAACCCTATAGCTCTGAAAAAGCCACCTACCGTGATCAGCTGCATCAGAGCTGCATTGTTTGGGTCATTTGGATCAAGTTTTGCTTCTGCTGCCCACTTAGCTAGTTTCTTCATGTCAGTTAAGCCCGATGTGCCAATGGATGCAATAGCATCAATATTTTTTAAAGCACTAAAAAGACAGAATTGACAGAACTTATACCTAAACCACATGATTTAGCAATATAAAAAAAAAAGTATTTAAAACAAACTTAGAAAAAACAAAAAAGCTCCCCACAACCCAAACAGTAAATTCCACTACACAATTCTTAGTTGTAGCTATGCAACTGAGGGAATGATGAATTGCAAAGGAAAGTAAGGGGGATGTATGAAGGAACTGCTGGAAGGGAACTCTTATATTAGGTAATAAGGTGTTTTTTGATACATTTATGATATACCTACACTATTCCATGTTGCTGATTGCTAGGAAGTAAGATGATAAATTGCTTCACAGCATGAAAGTTAACATAAAATTCTGACAATCCATACTGAAAAGAACTTCTTAGATGTACACTCCTTGTTTGCGCTATGTCTTAAATCCTGTCTTTGACCTGTCTCCTGGGTGACTCTCTCAGACCTGCATTGTAGCCTGGGTCTCTGCCCCCTTCCCTACTGCTTCTGGAGAGACCCTGGGGCCCGATTTATCCCCTCACCACGTCTGGGACTGCTGCCAGCACCCTGCTCTGCCTGTCGTGTTCAGCTCCTTTAGGACTGCAAGGTGGCTGGCAAGGGCACTGCCTGTGCTGGGACACCCCTGCAGCCTTCTCCCTTGTGGCGCAGCCCTGCTTTTGGTCCTCCCTGACACTATGAGTCCCAGCTCCACTCCTTATCCTTTGGATGCTCCTGCTCACTTTCTTGTATTCATAGTAGGCAAGGAAGTACAGTAGGTAGTCTGGAGGCCTGTCAGTCAGTACACTGACTTGCTGGCCAGGCTTCTGGCATCATCTCACAAAAGCCACTCCTGAAGCCCCACCACTACCAAAACCTTGCCACGTTAAACCCAATACACCAGGACATGCATGTTGTTAGCCAAATATCACAGAAGGTGGATGTTGCCCCTTCTCTTGTTAGGGGTGCTAATTTGAGTCTTTTTTCTCTATTTTCTCTAACATTCTCTGAATATTAGACCAGCCAGGTTAGCCCAGTTGGTTAGAACACGGTGCTAATAACGCCAAGTTCACAGGTTCAATCCCTGCTTACTGCAGGGGGGGTTGGGCTCGATGATCTCTCAAGGTCCCTTCCAACCCAAAGCATTCTATGATTCTATGATTCTCTGATTCTATTTTCAAGAAAGCTTTAAGAACTTATGGATCTTTCTCGCACTTGGTTAGTCAGCCAAATATCCAGCAGTTACTGGAACAGCAGACAAAGCGGTAAGACCAAGGTTGTATCTTTAGGCACCAGTCTTGAACAAATGCACACTGAATCACAATTATGCTGAAAAGCTAACATGCAGCAAAACATAACTTTAAGCATGAAAATCTTGTCTCCAACTTACACAACAGACAATGGAAAGTCACAGAGGGCTGTTCATATCTAGAGGGTGAGATTCAAAGAAGAACGTTTTACAGCTAACTTCCTTCTGAAATTTCCCATTTTTCCATTTACTACAGTGATTAGTCTCCCGAGTTTAAAGTTAGCCTTTGGGAATGCATCCTGATGTTTTAATCTCATGTTAATTCTAGTCTCACTGAAGTCAGCAGGTTACTCATATGCTGATCAGCAAATTACTCTAATGGCTGCAGCTTGGGTCAAAAATAGTGACAGAGTGATTTGGATGTCAATGTCTAGTCTCTAAATAAATAAAAATCTGACAGAATCTAATTAGTTGGAAGAGGTACTTGCTCAGTGCTAACAAGTATGGGAAAACTCTTAAGGCTTTACAGTCAAGTTACCTGAGGACATTACAAAAGCAGACTTTATGTACCATCTCCTTGACTTTACTGGAATTATCTAAAAGCAACAAAATGGACAAATAATCTACAATATCCAACTTGCAGCCACAGGGTAAATTAGATTGTTTTGAATAGAATAATACACTCATTTCTACAGGTCAACAGGCTTCAGATGGAGAAAAGTCATGAAAGAGTATTATCTTGGAATGATCCAACAAATGAGAATTTTTCACTGATTAATTCACTAACAGTGTCAAGCCCCCATACTAACTTCTACTGCTTTCATAGCATAATTTTTATCATTAATTACAGAAAAGGCATTTAAAGCATGTGTCCCAGTAGCCTCCCCAAATGCACTTCGGATAAGAAAGAGCTGGAGCTTCTGTTCTTAGCAAAGTGGTTACAGGAAAGTTCCTTGCCAATATATACATCTTCTAATAGAAAATCGTAAAAGTGAATTAATCAGCTTGAGTTTAACTTTAATATTGTCTATAAATAATATACTAAAAGATTAAATTTCTAACTAAAATCTATTTACCAAAAATGTGTACCCTAAGATATCGGCAGAGGGTTACAGTGCAAAGTAAAATATCTAAACTTAGGGAAAAAGATTATGAAAATTCTTCGTTATGAACGTCTTTTTTTAAAAATACTAGTATAATCAGTTTCCCATGAATCACTGAAAAGTCCTATCATATTACCTTGGAATGCCTGTATTTTGCTGAGATACTGGAGGAATTAAGGGGATTCCTTTTTCTCCAACTGCCCAGGAGACACTATTGGATACTTTCCCAGACGTCATTAAAATCATTCTGTTGCTACCATCAGCTTCAAATGAAAAGGACACACCTATCAAGGAGGAAAAAACCCAGAGTAGAATACTTATGCATTCAAAACCAATGTCTAAACATTTTAAAAATACTTCCTGAAAATCATATTCAAATAACCTATGCCTTTATATAAATGGGGTAATGTGAAACAACTTGATTCTGCTGCATGCTGTAGGGAAGGACTCCGCTCTACAAAAGGAGGGAAAGATTCCGTTCCACCTACAGAAAGGCTTTCCATTTGGGTTGGAAGGAAAGGCTATGCCTTGAAAGCTATGCCAAAGGCTTTTTTTTCCTTCACAGATGCACATTATTTAATATTTCTGGTAGTTTTCAGATTCAGCATACTGTTATTAATGAAACAGAAATTCAGAGTCAAAAGAATTATGCATGACTGAAAAGTCAGTCCTAAAGCTTTGTGACACACTATTGTATATACAGTCATCATAGTCAATGACATTTACACATGCATTTGTTGCAATGATTTTTTACATTTCTTTCCTCCACAGTTTTTTATCTATTCTTCTGCTCTAGCTTGATCTGTTTTTCATATATGGCAAATATATGCAAGCCAGTCATCTCATGATGCTGTTCGAACTTCTTATATAAACTTGAAAGTTCCATATGCTACTGTGTATTATTCTTGTTTGCCCTTTTCCTATCTCTGCCTTATCTTTCTAAAGTCCCAGGGATAAAACGTGTTGCAGGATGTCAACAAAGCAAACAGGAAGACAAAAAATTACTCTGCATATACACTTATATAGCCAGTTCTTCACTGGTTTAAAACATTGAAATCACTGGAGCTACATTGATTAATACTATCTGCTTGCTCTGCAGTGTCAGAGGCCCGATTACTTAAAATACTAAAAAAACCCCAAACACCTTCTACAGCTAGTAGAGCTCCACTAATACTACAAGCCAAATAATAACACACACACATTTTTATTATATATGGCTTAACATTAGTAAGAGACAAAAACTCCAGAGCAAACTTTAATAAGAATCATGACTATTTTATAAGATTTAGTTACAGAAGCTGTAAACACTCAACAGAATTTACTCTGAAACTTACTCCAGCCTGCTACATGGTTTCAAAAAAATGAGAAACATTGAACTGAGAATGACTGAGCATCCCTACCACTCCCAACTCCTTCATGGTCCAACATCACACGCTGATTGCTGCTGAACTCTATTTCTTCCATAGGAGCACTGCCTGTCAGAACTGTAGTCTCAGGAACAGGTATGAACACTTCAGCCAACAACATGGTACTGCTCATGCCCATTGTTTCGTATATCTTGAAAAAAATATTGTGACAGACATAGTAAAAAATTTACACATCTATTCATAAGAAGTTGAAAACATATTGTAGGGTATTTGGACAAAAGGTTTTAATATGACTTAAGCATGAAATAATTCATTTAATGCAACTGAATTCATTTACTTTCTAAAATACCCAATTAGCAGACATTTCAGCTACCAGCAGCTAACTTGGTCTGAATTCTTCTTAAAAGTATATCCTTCTCACCTTTCTAACACACCTGAGAACAGTATGACAAACTCTAGGCTTTAAAGAGCATCACTGCACAATATTCAACTGATTGTGAGAGTCACTGGCATCAGGTGAAGATGCCAGAGGGATTCTGCCTCACTAATTCTCCCTTGCCACAAAAGGCAGGGTAAGGCACACAGTCCCCGTTCTGGCAGTACTGCAGGCTGCTTCCCTCTTTCCTGGCCAGTTACAGGCTCAGCATGATGTGAGTGATTTCTCCGTTCAGATGTTTTTAATCCAAGAAGATGGCATTCCTTTTCCCTTTCAATTTGTGCACTACCTAAATGGAGCAGGTGAGGGGTATACACCCTCCCCTGAACTAGCAGTGATAAGGTACCTAAACAGCAAAAGTAATCTAACAGAAGTAAGATCCTGACTGTGTTCCTCCTAAAAATATACTGTATTGGCTCTGAAAATTATTCATGTGACTCATTAATTCATACTTGGAATGGGAGTGGTGGTGGTTTGACTAAACTGCACTGTTGATCAAGTCAAGTACAGTTATGGACATTACTAGCAATGAATTTTTTTCTTATTGCTCTCCAGCAAACATTATGATGATTTTACTGTGTGGACAATAATGTTTTAAGACGACTATTTTGGCAAGTTCATCTGCAACATAAATCAGTTTTTCTGAAATTAAGAGGCTGCTCCACTAACATATTTAATCATGTCCCAATTATTTAATTTCCCCCCATAGTCATGCTATATATAACACATATATATACACACATATACATATATACACATATATATAACACACACGTATACATAAAGCATACACACGCACACATATATATATAAAAAAAGCACAAGCATCAAAAATGTAGCAGCGAAGCTGAAAGTTTGTGACTGGAGAAGCAAGGAAGGTGTATAGGACTGATGATTTACAAAGCATCTTTCACAGGTTTTACCATCTTTACAACACTACCATAAAGCAAAATACAAGCATTATAGGAGTAATTACATTCCATATTATCTTTTTAAAAGTTACTATGATAAATCCTGATCTACCTGTAGTTTCAAACTCTCTGGCCAATTGAATATTTGTAAATTGAAAATCTGTCCAAAGTGAACTCTGAAATCTGAACTTATTGGTCGGGTAACAGTCCTTGATACTTCTTTGGAGTTGAAAAGGACTTTTATAAACACTGACCGTTTCTTCACATCTTCTCGTCGCAAAACTTCTGCTCTGCAAATATATCAAACAAGCTGTCATGTAATAATAACATTTTTATTCTTTTGTTATTTTTAATGAGAATCTGATTCCTCACAGAGAAACAGAAGTCACCTAAATAAAGATGGTATTCTTCTAAAAATGTCACTACACAGGAATTACTTTAAAACTATTATTCAACAGTTGTTTTATCTTCTCATGAATATAAAATGACTTAAAAATGAACAGGTCAAATTTTAGATCCACTAAAGCCACCTCCATATAAAAAGACTTACTTAGGGAAACAAAATTCCCTTCTACTCTCTTCTTCCAAAGCACAACAAATGATATCATATTGAGTTAAGATTTTGAAGTTTTTAGTTATTAGAACAGCCAAGCAATATTCCTTGATGAGGCTATTTGCTGAGTAAGTATGAAACAAAGCAGTTTTTAAATGACTGAAGTCTCCTAGATGTATATTAAATTGTGTGTGTAAATGTGGAAAGTTAACACAAACAGGTAAATTTATTTGTTTTATCCACAGTGAAATCTCTCATTTACTATATGATTTCTTTATTGTTGACTATAGCACAGACCTGGTGTAAAGGACTACCTAGTGAGAGTGGTACTGCCCGAAGTGACCTAGACTCTACACTGAAAACAACTTCTTTATGTATACACTACTGTTCCATGCAGATGCTCAAGGAACATCAGAAGGTTCAAAGGGAATGCATAGACATAGCCCAGTATATACAAGGTTACATGTGACTTGAAAATGAATTAAGTTATATTGGCTTCAGAAGCAAAAGTTTTATCACTGGGCTAAATGGAATGGTGAGCACATGCTCCTGAAGTTGTACAAACAACCAATTAATAAGTAACAGCAGAAAATCACGAACAAAGTAATTTGCAGACCAACGTTTATCTTACCGAGGACACAGCTCAGTTGGAGTTACGCTTCCTGACAGGACCAGTTCAGGAATTAGAGCAGGCTCTCCAGGTTTCCGTCTGCAGTTGTCAGCTTTTTCTCTAACTTGCTGCTCTATTTCCAGGCTATTGGCCATTTTAGGTGGGATGGGTTTTAGACGTTCCTCACTAAGATCACAATCTTCTACTGACTCTTCTTCATGAATGTCTTTTTTCTTCTTTTTCTTCTTGGACTTCTGCATATAAAAATAATAGTGTTCTTCCTGAACTACAGTCAGGAGCATTTTTTTCTCTTGTTCCCTTGATTCATAAGTGATAAACATATATGAGAAATGACTGTATAATTTTAAAATCACCACACACAAAAACAAGATTTGTCATTCCACAGTACTACTTCAGATTCAAATTCAGCAATGCATTCCATTCATATGCTTCAAAAACATAATGTGCTTCAAACAAAACATTTATTTAGCCTTCCCAACCAACTTACAAAATAAACATTTTTCTTGAACATTCTAGCTAGCAGCTGACTTCTCATTTAGCCTGAGTTACCATGTGCCTTCTGTTAGGATTGAAGGAAGGTTACTCAACCAGCAGACACAGTTCTTCAAGATGTATTGTCTGCATAAACGTTGACAAAGTGAATGCATGTGCCACAAACTTTGGAGCCCAAGCTTTTTAGCTTAACAGTACCTTTAGAACAGAATGATCCTTTCCTCTATGCCAAACAGAAGAATAAACAAAAGGAACACCACATGCCTTTCAGCATCTCCTAAACTGCAGAACTCCAGCGTTCATGTGCATGTTCAGCTTTAAACAACTGCAAGCAAGTTCCTGCTTCCACAGACTTACAGATTACTTGGGAGTACAGCTTGCTTGAAAGCACCAGTCACTTCATGATTTAAGACACCATAAGCAAAAGAGGAGGAGTTGAGAAAAGCGAACAGTTTCTCCTCACTAACTGGAGTATTTAGCCAAACAACTTGTTCGCATATTTTTATTAATAAATATTCTTTCTTTCTTAGTCTAATTTTATGTTACCCTTTTTGTTCTTGTATTTCCTTTTATATTTATCTAGTCTCTTCTACCCCTAGTGTCTTCCTTAGATTCATGTGATCTGTGCTAGTAAGACACCAACAGCAGCGATTAACCAACAAAGTACTTTGAGTAAAATAAAATAAAGTACTTCTGGGCATGAAAAGAAGATCTGTGTACTACATTTCACTCTAAAGGGAAAGAACCACAACCATCTCAGTCTCAAGACAGTTTGTGACTAACACAAAAAGATGCCGAGAGAAGCTTTGGCTGGAACCAATACCACCATGGTATTTGTGAAGGCGTAACTGGCTAGAGGTAGACGAACAGTTCCCATTAGGATCAATGCTCAAGACTATCTGCCTTCATCTTAAGGTTTACATTTATTCATCTTATTCTATAGGTGAACTGACATGATACTAAGAAGTCATGTGCCCACTAGTGTTCTGGTAACAGGAATTTCCAATACTGGCAGATCAGCTTCCCCTCAAATATCTTAAGTGCCCTTCATAGATGCTGCTAAAGGAAAGAACTTTACATTGAAGTATAGCAGATGCACTAGATTCTTGAAAACTGTATTTGAAGCATTTCCTTAAACTTTATTTTGCTTTGGTATCAAAAAACCCACAGCGTTCAAACTGGGCAGTAATTATATTCAAGTATAATCACCACTACCCTGGAGTATCCAGTACATTGGATGTACTATGAAAGCAAGTCTGATTTTGCTGGCACTGCCGCAGGCTATTTCAAAGATCATCCTGTTGCAGTGTATTGTTCTAGCTCCTGTATTTCTCAATATCCACTTGAAGCATGACTGAGACCTTAACTATAGTTCAGACTATTAGCAATAAAGCTTTTCAGAGGTAAAAAGGTAGAATACTAATTACATTTTTCAGTTTTGGGACATTCCTGAACATAAATTTACATGAGATGACATCAACAGCTTGTTCATTAGAAACACCCCACAATTATTTTGCTTCACCACTCACACACACAAAATTTATCCTTTTTTTTTTCTTTGCAAGAAGGACATGAATTTAATGGGAATGCTGCAAAACTCTTAAATTTAAAGAAAGAACTGCTGAAGTGCTGAAAATCAATAGCAGGAAGACAATGCTCCACAAAAACCTAGCACAATTAACAATTAATTTACTAACAAATTCAAAGTAGACAATGTATCCAAATACATTACAAAATTTACACATAACTACCCTGAAATAGATTTTTTTTCTGTATTAGAAGGACAAATTTTGAACACATTTTGTAATAGTTTTATTTTTCATGAAACTGAATGATTTAAACAAACCTGTGTCTTCTTCCAGGATTTCCACTCTTGTAGCTCAATTTTATACTCCTCCATTTTCTTTTCATATTCTTCCATAGATTCTTCTAGTAATTCATTTATCTCAGCCTGAATTTCTGCTTCATATGCTTTTTCATCTAATCTCTGATCAACCTCTTCCCTTCAAACAGTTATCAACATGTTGCATAAATTAACATAAGAGCTACAATTAAGTCTATAATATATAACATAGTAAGACTATTTCTCCATGAATTCATTTCATTGTATCAAAAATGTGTCCTATTTAAAAATACTAGCATAGATGGTCTAAGAGTTGATAGCAGATAGTTACCACCCAGAATGAATATAATTACTTTTTCTTTACTTTTAGAAAACCTTTAGAAATTCCTTTCTGGTACTTGTTATTTTAACCTTCCTTCCTCCCCAAACTCAAAAAGAATAGTGGCAGGCTCAACCAGTGCCAGACGCTACTCAAATTCTTACTTTTGCACCCTTCATATCAGAATTTTAAGTTCCCAAATTGACTAATCTTATTAAAACTCCACTGCTGGCAAATGAAGTACAAAAAGTGCTATCAAAACATACTTCCTCAAATAAAGTTTCATGGGTGTGTTAGCAAACTTCTGAAAGTCACGGAGGGATTTAATTTGTTTCCAAACTTTTATAATGGTCTTAAGCAACATTCTGTCTTTTTCTTGTTCAGCATCACGAAGTCTTCTGGTTTGCCTAGAAATATATATACATATGCACAAAATCAATCAGGATTGTATAACTCAGTTCAACAGAGTGAAAACTTGCAATACCAAAAGCCAAGTGATGTGGGTTTCAATCTGATTGATGGCTGTAGTAGTTTAAATCCAAGGAGCACAGAATCGAGACTTGAAGATGGCAGGATTTGATTTCCTTCTGTACTCTAGTCTCTTGCATTTTGGACAATCTGACTTCAATTACAGTTCATTCTCTAGAGATCTCAAAGTTTTCTGAAATGCTTATTACAGCTGTACATCATTAAAAACATTTTAAAGTCAATTCATGTAAACAACAGCCCAGGAAACATACACTGCTGCTATGAAGTAATGCTTATTACAATCATACATTACAAAATATGTTTTAAACTTAACATGCTTGTAGCTCCAGTAAAAAGGACTTGCAGAGATGAAGTAATGTAGTAATGTATGAAGTAATGTAAGTCCTTCGACAGCCCTACAAGATTCTTAACACAAACAAAATTAACAGGGCTTTTTTTTGCCTCAGAATTGGTATTTCACATTTCCACCCTCTAATCTGTTTGTAAAAGAGCTATTCATTAGCACTTTTAATGACCAACACACACTGCCGATGTAAATGTCTATGCAGCACAAGCACAGACTGTTTCCAGTACTATCTTGGTAGCTAAACATGTCTAGTAAAAATAATGTGATTTAAAAACAAAAAATAGAAGATGTAAACTAACACATTACTACTTGTAATATTCAGAGAATATAGAAGACAGGGAGGCTGAGTTAGAGCTGAGAGAAGAAAGACATAATACATTATTTAAAAGCATAAGCAAATTTAGTAAAAACAATAAACAAAGATGAAATACAGACTTTCCAGAAAGCAATATGAGTAACTTCTCCACTTCATTAGCTAGCAGTTTGAATATTACTTATCCATGCAGCTTAACAATCTTTTCTTCCTTGTCTACCACATGAAGCTAGAAGACGAAGCTTAAAGACATGAGGAATATACAGGTCAGTAATTACACTTATCTAATGTATTCGATTTGGAAGCAGGACCTTTCAGTAGAGAACCACCTCTGCTAAAATACATCAGCCAGAAGAGCCTGAAACCTGCAATCCGCAGCATATGTTGGCATCCTCCTCAGCAAATGAGGACAGTAGGGCTGAAATTGCTAATTTGCAAAAGTTTTCTGCGTTCAGATGACATTTCTTCCTCAAACCGATGGAAAACTACAGCTCTGATCTTCAGACAGCGAAGAGTACACATCAGTTATGTTATTAGAGGGTGGAGGAAACACTTAGATTATTTTCCATGCTACAGGCTCTTCACATCTGTAATTTCTCATGAGTGTACTACATTGACCATTAGGGAAATGCAATGTTGAGAGAGACAAGGCAGGTCAGATGTTTTTACCAACATATGTGGTCCAAGTTAGTATTAAACACCATGACAGTAAAAATTCCTGAGCCCATCTGAGCCTCATATGTGTAACAGCTTCCAACAACAGAGCTGTAGCCAGAAAGAATTACAGATATGAAAAGCCCTAGAATAATCCCAGCCAAGCTCATCTCACATTACTTGCGCAACTCTGATCTCACTAATTTCAGCTGAGTTCCTCCTGATTCATAACAGTGTGACACTAAGCTAAAGCACTGAAGACCTAGAAAAATACTTAAGATACCGAGAAGGAATATTCTATCTAATCAGAATTAACCATCAAGCAAGCCCCAGGGTTGGTGCCAAAATCCAAGAATCTCCTTCCCACAGTGAACCTTCTCATTACTATTCTCATGCTTTCCCTGGTGAGAGCGCCTGTCTCCAAGGTACTGTATGGTAACTGCACACCTCCTGCTCCTATTCCTCTAGCAGGTGCATTAAGAAAATATTAGTAAAAGCTACTCCTTTCTCAATGAAAGGAAGATTTTGCCCTTCAATACCAAATAATACATTATAGACTTCTATATGCCCTGCACAGATACCAATGTATATTACAAGACAGCGTATTTGGAGGATGAAAATCTGAAGAAGCAACTCCCAAACTAAGAGTAATGAGTGGATGTGTAAGTGTAAGCAGATGTAGACTTCAAGGCTGCAAGTAGAACTATTACCAAAAAAAAAAATTTTTTTTAATATTGTATTATCACGTGACCCATTACATCACTCTTAACTTGTTTATATAAATTAATACATTATTGCCTACTTTCAGATTGTGAAAAACTTTCAGAGTTTTATTAAGTATCTACTAGTTAAAAGGCTGTTCAGCACAGATCTCCAAAAATAATTTTTATCATACTGCTTACACTTACAGCTCACCATGGTCCATTTGCCAGAAATAATACTAACTTCCACTACCAAGCCAAAAAATGTAATATATTTTTACTACCCAGTTACTGTCCAAGAACAATAACTGTAATCTTGTAAAACAAAATTCTACCATTTTATGTAGGTTAACCCATTGGCAAAAACATGGCCAAAATACCCAAGAATGGGAAGTGAATCAAGAATACTTGTGTAATAAGGAAGATGGAAAAAACTAGGGCTTTTGACTGTTCAAAAAATTACATCATTGCATTGTTGTGAGAGCTTCATACATCCAGCTGATGTCTATTGAAACCTTATTAAATTTTAATTATGCAAAACACACCAGTAAACAGCTACTAAGTAATTAATAAAAGGTAATCAAATTAGACCACTTTTGAATCAAGATTTCAGCCTAAGCTATATTTGCTTCATACTTTCTTTTATTCAACTTATCAGTAAGAAGTCTTAAGCCCTCAAAATTCTTGTAGAGCTATTTACAGCAGAATTTAAAAGTCTGACGTGAATCATATTCTGTACCAGCATGGAAAGGAAAAAAGGAATACAGTTTTAAAAAGCAATGATTTCATGAATCCATACCTACCTGATCTCAATTTTGTATTCAGGTATGCTCTGTTGTGCCACAGTACTCGGAACACCAGCACCACCACTGTCTATACTACATTGCACAGCATTCCTCAAAGCATGCAGCTTAAACGAACAAACAAACAATTAACACATGGTCTGACATTTGTAAGGCATACAGTGTAATGCACCTTGACACAAAAGAGCTAGTTACTACATAACAGAAAACTCTGAATTGTCTTGATTTTGTATTTACAGGGTTTTCCCATGTCTGTAAGGTGCTGATTCTTCAAGATGAAATTCTAATTAGGATCCCTGGATGCATGAAGGAGATTTACTGACTTTGATCACTGTGACAGATCTAAACAAGGGGACAAGACTGATCTAGGGATTATTCTGAAAGCTTACCAATCAAAGAGATAGGGGAAAAAAAGTGCGTCTGCCAAAAAAACACCTTCTATAAAAGATTTTTTTGGGACTAGGAAGGGCCACTGAAGGTAACCCTAGAAAATCAATAAACAACAAAAATGAGTGGATTGTGGATTTGATGAATGCCTTACAGAAGGTGGGCACCTTGAGACAAAGCATTTAAGCATAACACATTGCACGTTACAACTGGAAGAGGAGGTCTAAGGACAAGACAGAACTGGGAACAGTGGTACAGTTCAAATGCACTTTCAAAGCCATACTGTTGAGACAAGAGGCCACCCCTTCAACTAAGATTTCAAGAGAGGCATCAAATGATTATATGGAAGATAGGCACCTAGTTTAGGAGAAAGCAAAAATATACATGGCTGTGAACATAAGAGAATGTAAAGAACTGGCTAGGAGAAGAGAGAAAAAATAAGAAACAGCAGTAGGACAGGAACTAAAATTTTAGTTATTATGTTGCTGTAGATCTCCTTAAGGATAATACTGCATGTGAAACCAGAATTTTGTCGCACTGCAGGAGATGAACGCAACTACATCCACAGTAGAAGCAATGAAAGTACAAATCAAGGAGCAAAGATTTTTTAAACAAATCTGTCAAACTGGAGAGACAATGTAACTGGAGAGCAGGAAGCATACAGATGAAAACATACATGGGCAAACACAAAATGAAACTCACTGGCATTAAAAAAAAAAGACATTGAAAGAAATGTTGAAAGAAAGAGTAAGTGAAGACATGGAAAGCTGCTAGTATCATCTGGGGCACATGTTTTATAAAAGGAGGCAGAAAGTGCAGCTTCTTTAGCCTGCCAAAACAAGGACTGAAAGGTGATATATTTTAAGATAGAAAGAGCAAGCATCAAAAGTGGATAAGGAGAAGTCCACTGGCACATGGCAGGGCAGAAGGGAGAAAGGGAGGAAGAGTTGTTTAGGCTTAAGAACAATTTGGCCGCAACAGTCTGGCCATTAAATAATGACTGTTAGAGGAGACAGGTTTTAAAACTGCCTGTCAGTAGCAGAATGGTGGATAAAATACCTAATTGTTAAAACCTGTTTATGAAAAATATATTATGCAGTTGCCTACAACACTGGCAACATATTGTGGAAACACTGAGGAAATCCCTTCCACACATAGGTTTCCGTAATGCAGGCATGGAGAACCCAGATGTCCTATTTTACTGTTTCATGGAAAACAAAAGCCAGTCCTTCAAAAGTAATGACAGACTAAAGTATACCAAAGAATTATTCTGAGACACTGTATGAAATATTTGTCCAGCATTAGAACTATAACCTAATGCTTTATTCCAAAATTCAGAAGTATCTGTACAACACCTACTGACCCTCATTACAGCAACATAGAAATGACCTTGCATACAATGATTATTTTTCCCTTATAATAGTCCTTTAAAGTAGACAATCATCATCACCTTTAATTTATGGAAATCTGAATTTTTATGTACTTAATAATCAAACTAATTTTTAACAGGCCAGCCTTACTACATAGAGCTATGTCATATTACAATATTTACCTCACATTTCTAAATAATTGTTATCCTTTCAGATTTCAAAAGCATTTTAAAATGCTTTAAAAATAACCTTGTGCGCCTTGATGATATTAGAATTGTACTAACAATGCCTAATGTTCATGTACAAATTTACACCAGAGAAGATGACTAGCATTACTTCCAGTGTACAGAGGGAGGAGGAGCGATGGTACACAGAGCAGCTCAGCCAAGGTCAGCCAGCAAGTCAGTAACGGAGCCAGGAACAGAAGAGTCTACGTTTGGCCTAGGGTTTTGCCGTGTCACAAGAGTGACATAGTAAATGTGACAACAGTATGCATTTAAAACACAGCATCTGTCACAGAGACATACCTGGAAATGGGTCATCAACTTTTGTAGAATTTGGTGAAATTAAACTGCTTCCTTTTACTTTTAATCAACAACTGCAACTAAACTTCAACAACTTCCCTCCATCCTTGAATACTGTCTTTTGCTGTCTGCCTGTCAGAGCTGCTGTACACAATCCTGTAAAGTCTTATCTGTCATTCACTGGAAAAGATTTTGGATACTCTAAGGAATACTATGTAAATACCGTATTCTAACAGTTATATTCCCTTTACCTCAGAAACTGCATAGATTTCATTTTAAACAGAAGATCAAAGACATTCATAATCTTAAAAATGCAGTTCTGCACTGAGCACACAGCAACCTAGGTGAAATACTTAGGTTTTTACCTTCTGACAAAACACCATTCATTATACACAATTAGAATTTCATCACTCTACAATGAAGAAACAAATTCAGCTGTCACATCATTATCTCAATAAGCTATAATGACGGAACAGAAATACCTTTTCTGTGAGAAGTTTGGTAAGATTCTTCTGTCTTCTTGCTAAATACTGATCGTATAACTGAGCCAATTTAGCTGCTAACACATGCTCACGGCTAAAACAGGGGTGATGGGTGAATATCAGTCCAGAAATATCAATATCCAATTGAAACGGCCCTTGAAAATCTCCAGGTCCAACAAGATACTGATTGGCAGCTGTCATTTTTATTGCCTGGGGAAAAAAAAAAAAAAAAAAAAAAGGATTTACAAGCCCTGACAAAACTATCTTGCAAAGAGATTCTGTGACAGAAAGTGACCCATTCAGCACTGCCTACATCTAACTACTGAGTCTGAAACCGTAAAGGCTTCTGCAGTAACCTCTTTGCTTTATTGACAAGTGGGTGGCATAAAACCACCACGGGTATTCTACATAACAGAATTTCGATAGCCCATGTGAGACTGAAATAAGAAGTCATCTGCCTGTACTGCAGGTTTTGCTGAGCAATTAAGATGATGACACTGAATTGGAAAAAGAAAAGCCTGCCAGTTCTCTTTTTACCTGTTTGTTTAGTATCCCTTTATTTCCTCCTGGAACTCAGCTCTAAGATGAACAGTCCAGCTCTGAGAGAGCAGCTTTCCTTATAGACCATTTGGATCGTGCAGAAGAGGAAATGTTATTTGCTTCCCCATCCTAATGCCAGGGAAATCAACACCAACAAAGCCCAATGAAAGCTATCAGCCACAAAGCTTGAAGAGTCTGCTTCAACCTGCTGCAACTAAAAGGCAGTCATGGCTTATATCCTCAGGTGACTGAAATCAGAAGAGAATTAGCAGTGCTTCCTGCCTGACTACTGCTGCTCCCCTCTTAGAATTCTTCAGAAGAGATTCTGGGACCATAAAAGATGAAGTTGTTAGTTATGTAGTGTTTGTTGCAGCCCCTTTGTAAGAACTGGAAAAGGGCGGACTGAGAGGGGAATTCAGCTACTGCATAGCTCTTTTACAGGACTGGTATAAATGGCCACGAAACGCACTTAAGTCCACCTGATCCTTCCACATTCAGTTTCTCATCAAAATGTTTAATATGACATAATCTGTTATAAAAATGACAGCTTTGAATTCCTTATGCTTTAACTGTTTTTCTGCCCATAAGGGACCCCTAAGCTTCATGTCTTACTTTCAACAGTGATTTGGGTATTTACATGTCACTATCCATGTAAACATGGTGTTCTTCAAACATAAGCTCTCTTGGCCTATCTTTACTAAGATCTAAGCAGCAACCTCTTTTCCTGTATGCAGAAAGACCCTGCATAGATCTGTGGTACTGGATGCATCCTGAGAATTACGTATTTGTAACCAGCATCAATTAAAGGGCAACATTCAAGTCTGCATCAACAGCAGCAGACAGAAACACTTGTGCGTCCCAAAAGAGCAATCTACCTTAAAGTCTAAAAGTCACAGTTTTTCCAAGGGGGTAATAGAGTGCTAAGAAGCAGAACAATTAAAGCTTGCTGAATGGTTTTAGCTGAAACTTATTTTGATTTGTACTGACTGCACACTGCAACTGCTGTTTGCTAGGGTAGGTATGTTGTGGTTGAGGGAAAAGCAAAAAAAACCAAAAAAAGATCTGAACTGATGCAACATAACTCAAAATTAGTTGCTTTCTACATGAGCAACTGCATATAAAGACTTATTTTGGAGGATTTTCATCACTGTAAAATAACCATCATGCACAAGCTCTTCAATTATTTCTCTCTTAAGCTGCAGAGAGCACCTCTGTCCTGATCACCAAGTCAGTCTATCAGCTTCTCCCACAAGGAGCTTTATAGATACAGTAATACAGGAACCACCCTACTTTGGCATGAGAATATCCAAGGGTGCCTCACAGAGACCTTAGTGACTCACAGACTTGAAGCAGTTCGTCATGGACTGTCACTTTACTATTTTAACCAGTACTACTGGCTAAACTCTTCACCCTTTTGTCTGCATTATTTTTTACAGAAAAATATAGGTGGAATATACTTGAAAAAGTAGAGCACATTTAAAGACCAGTTGCGGAACCTCAAAAAGCAGTCAGTACTCATGGTTCTTAGCACGAAACCCTTCAGCTCACCAGGGTTTCTGGTACAGAAGAACTGGGATACTGGGTCTCAGGAACCACATATGTGAAATATGCCTACCTTTCTATACACAGTTTCAAGTTCTGGTGCAATGCCTTCTTCCAATGAGAATATTGGAGGCCTAGTAGAAGACTGTTTAATTGGATTAGGCAATGCTAAGATTTTGCCATCATCACCAAACCACTCCTTCCCCTACAAATAAAAACATAATTTTACATTGTTTCTTACTTTACACAGACATAACTTGCAAAATTATAACTCTTATGAAAAGCAATTATGGAGAAAAGGTGACTTACGAATTCTTTGTGACTGAATTAACCAAAACTCTTCTAAGACACCAAAATGAAATCTTCAAATATACTATAGGTAAGTTTTGAAATCAAAAGACCAAGAGCTTGCTCAAACTTTAAATATACCAAATTTTTTTCCTTCAACATTCAGTGTTACAGATTTGCAAGGAAAAAAACAAACATCAACACTTACAACACTTAACATCTAAATGTTATGTTTTCTGAAATCACTAAAATTGAAAGAATTGTACTGTTTTACACAAGACTGCCACCCACATCTTCAAATTGGATTATAAAAACCATAAAGCAAAGAATTGATGAGCTAGATGGCAGCTCAGAGAGATCATTTAGCAAAGCATCGCTCAACTTTTCTAGTCCACAACCTGAACTAATTAAACAGCATCTATGAAAGCAGATGAGTTAAGTATCTTACACACCAATTGCTATCCACGGCTTCACATGTTAACCATTGTCCTAATTCATCTCCCTGCTCTCATGACCTGGATTCAAGAATAGCTTAAGCCAGTGTAGCTGGTGAAGGATGCTGGCCTGCCCTTTTATTCCCACACCTGGTTTAAGCTGACCCTTGAACCAAACACTGATGTGGCAGCACAGTGAAACAAACCAGAAAACTAACCGGGTTGATGCTGGCCTGTTAAAAATTTTAGATCCAAATACTCCCAATCTGATTCACAAAAGTACCTCTGCTAGCCCATGAAGAATTCACAGAATCAAAATAAAATATAAAGGGCAACTGCTGTATAGTGGCTTAAATCTATACTAAACTATACACACACTTACTGTGTATCAGAGGATAATATATCAGGATAAAATATATCCAAGCCACCTTCACAGTGGCTTCCATACGCCGTTCTTAAAAATCTAAAAGGATTCTAAAACCTCTCCAGATAATCTATACCAATATTTAATTACCCTCACAGTCTGATCAGTAAATTCCTACAAGTCTGTTATTTCATATTATCTTCAGTGGACAGAGAAAACAGCCATTCCATATTGCTTTCTTTTGTTATGATCCTCTAATAAATAATAACAACAGTGCCCAGCTCTTGCCTAAGTCTTTATACATACCACTAGCTCTCACAGCACTTTATAAAAACAGTAAATTATAATTGCCCCTATTGTAATGGCAACTAAACTCTGGCACAGACAAGTGAAGTGATTTGTTCCTCAGCAGGCTACGACCAGAGACAGGAAAAGACACCAGTTTTCTAAGACCCAGTCTGGCACTCTGACTGTTGGGATACACTACAACACACTCCTGCAAAAATCCACATTTCCAGACATCTGATACTGCTAAACATTTTAAAGATGAAAGCCCCATATTACCATGACCATCTACCTACTTAACTATAACAAAATAAAATACTGATAAATAAAGGATTTTAAAAAGACAACTAAGAAGGTAGTGGTGACTTACTTGCTCCTGTCTGAGTATTCTGTTTTCTAAAATATTTTGATTAGTCTGTGATACAAAGGGCCTTTCTCCTGTGTAAAGACCCTCATCCTCAAGGTACCTAGGCTGCATGTTTCCAGGCATCTTCTCAGAAGTGGGCACTAATGAGAAATTGAATAGAAAAGCATGTAAAATATCTTGTAACTGCAGTTTTAGTTCAGTAGTTCTCTAAGAACCTATGCCATTCTTAAAATGGCACTGCATATTAAGCATGCTGTCAGAAATATTTTCCTAGCTAGGAAAAAAGAAATAAATATATAACCAGAACAGGTCGTTTTCTTAATGAGGACAGATCCACAGTTTAAACCTATCACAAAAGTGTCACAAGACTTCTAAACAGATAGTTAAACATTTCCTCACCAAAAAATACTTCAAATAAATAACTTAGTGGAGTTTGGTTTTAATGGTTGCTTGCATAACAGTGTAAAAACCCTTTAGCAGCAACAACATTTCTAAGCCCTTCCCATATAAAGTCAAAGTTTAACTAAGATTAATCCAAACTACTATTGCTAGTTTGCTTAAGGTACTCTTGTGCAAAATATGAAACATGCATAAAAAGTCATGTTAGCCCAATAACAGCAAGTGGAATTCTTTAAAGCCTGCCTACAGGACTATTTCACGGGTGTGTATGGGCTCAGTATTTTTCAAGGAGCAATCTCGAAACAGGGAGAGATTATACTGAGGGTTACAATAAAAGTTATCCCCTAAATCAGAACACAGTGGACCACACTGGAAGCAGTCAGAACTAAGTTACAAGACACGAAAAACCAGAGGCACCCAATGTCAAATATTTTGACGTCGCATAGCAAGCTGTGCTGATACCATTCTGGTACAGACCACCGAGAGACTCATTTCTGTTTCTTCCACTTCAAATATTAAACAGCAATAAATAAAGCAATTTTTTCAGACTTTGCAGTTCTATGGGAATAAGGCAAAAAGGTCAGAGACATGATCAATGTTGACTAACTTTTTCCAATTCTCAAAATCAGATTTTGGGAAAAGGGCCCCTTGAATTACAAAAATCCTTATGTTACTTACATGACTCTTGACAACTTGCCACATGGAAAAAAATGCAGATGTGGCCAAGTGAAGAAATAGTGTGAGTTACAATGTACAGTGCATGAGCCACTCTTAGTACCTAAAGGTGTGTACACAGTAACCTGTCACATATGTTAAATAACGTAATAGCTAAACCCCAGTGAAAGAGGGGCCAGCCATCTTGCACTCACTATACACAGCACTAAGGCAATTACGCCAGAGCAACTGATGTGCTCTGAGTTCACTTGCTAGCATACAAGCTGGTGACCTGCTGAGGTGTGCATGTTCCTAGTTAATCCATTTTGTCAGACCTTTTCAGACTTGACCAGATGATCAGTGTCAGAGAACCGCAATTAAATCTCTCTCTACTGCCACAGACAGTCTGATATAAGATTTTTCAGCAGATCAAAGGGTGCCATGCTATGCAAAATCCAGGAACAAAATGTGTAAGCACAATCTTCAAACCTGCTAGCGTGCTGGGAATGAACAGAAATTCTTTTTCCTTTTTGAGTTGCTCAGAGTAGCTTTCACAATAAGCAGGTTTCATTACTAGAAAATCTTCAGCTGTCTGCCCTATAATGAATAAATCATCTTTAACTAGGCGTACGTCTTCATCCTACAGTTTAAGCGCAAACATCTCGGTTAGTTCATCTATTTCTTAATACAGAGATCTTTACAAAGTATACTTTCAGAATTTTTAAGGAAACAAAAGTTGCTATTTTGTATTAGGTGATTAAAATTAATTCAAGAAGTCTGAATAAAAAATATGAACATTTATTCTATAGCTCAGACCATTTCATCCTCCTCTTGTTCATCCTCATGGGTTTCTACACATTCTTCTTCTGCCTCCTCCTCTTCATTTAATTCATGCCTTTTCCTGGCTCCAGCCTTTATACTGTCTGGTTCAGGATCAAAATTGAAGGTAAAGAAATTATATGCTTCTTCAGCAGAAGGAAAATCATTCTGGAACTAAGAAAAGAAGACAAAGATACTTTATTATGACGTTTATAACAAATTTAGGGCAAGTAAAGATATATTTCTATTAATAATAGTAATAACAGCGTGTATAAACACTTGTCGCAGGATAATAATTATTTTACCTCAAAGAGAACTCACCCAAATGCTGAAGCTGACTGAAATTTTTAAATGATACATGAAACGTCCTCTATTGCTATACTATTATTTCATTAAATATTGTTTGCAATGTTTTATTTTAAAAGTTACCTGGTTTAATTTTAACAAACTTATTGTTTTAAATAGAAACAATTTGCAAATGAGAAATGCTGAAGTTTAAATTCTGGCCATAATGCAGATAGCCAGGTGAAGGATATGAAGAGAAATTTCTAATGCCATTTTGCCTCTGAAGGACCCAGGCCCCTTTAGCATTAGGATGAATCCTCTTAAGAATTAACAGTAGCGTTTTGCAACTAATAAATATCAATACACTAATCTGTAAACTGCTTTAACTGCCAATTGGTGGCATTCAATAAAAAGCATTTAAACAAAAGAAACATTTTTCCTCCAAGCTCCAGTAATTGTATCCAGATGGACGCTTGATTTTTTTTTTTAAAAAAATCAAATGACCCAAAGCCATTCTTACATTTGATGAAGGTTCCTTTTTTATACTTCAATTGTTGCATATACTGTTTGTGAATTTTTAAATTAAATAAAACCCTCTCCACTGCTTAAGGCTGAATTCTGTCTGCTTCAAACAGAATCATGAAGCCATATAAAGTTTAAATGAAATTAATATCAGTTATTGAAATGAAGGAATTGGTACTTACTGTTGACTTTTGCTTAAACTTTTTTACAGAATCACGAAACTTTATTTTTGATGGTAAGTGGGATTCATCCTCTTGCATCTCCCTAAATTTATCAGTATCAGACTGCATAAAAATACATATATGAGTTACAGCATACATTTACTGATCCATTAAAAAAAAAAAAGACAAATAGCTGAATACAGAGATTAGATACTGCATTTTCACAGAAAAAAACCCAAACAAACAAAAAAACAAAAAAGAAACACAGTGACTGTGGTAACAATTAATACTGATTTTGTATTTATCTTAAAAGGGTACATCTAAATATTACTTAACTCCTTTCTCCTTTAGGTCAAGAAATAGACTGCAGAGCATCAAGAAATGGTTCATTGCACAAATGTTAGCTTACTTTCTTCACTGCTGATTAGATCACTGTTTCTGCACTCCTGAACACAAGCAACCACAGCCTCCTTTTCTCCCCTTGGCCTCCTTTTCTCCAGACTAAACAATCCCAGTTCCCTCAGCCACTCCTCATAAGACTTGCTCTCTAGACCCTTCACCAGCTTCTTTGCCCTTCTCGGGACATGCCCCAGCAACTCAATGTCTTTCTTGTGCTGAGAGGCCCAAAACTGAACACAGCAGTCCTTTTTGCTATTATTTTGCTAATAATAGCAAAAAGAAAATCTCAAACCCTGGCAATCTGATGGCCAGTTGTTTAACAACAAAACAACACTTCATACGTGTGCAAGTAAGTACAGGAAACAAAAACAAACACGTGGAAGGTTTCAGATATACTTTATATAAAATTAGTAACTACCTTTAATAAGGGTATCACTTCCATGTTTTCCTAAAACAAACATATTAAAACAATACTACTTAACTGAAGGCTATGACAATTAGTTTTTATAAGAAAACACTGCCAAAAACCTCCCCACAACCTACATGAATAGGTAATTCTCCCCTAGACAAGCAATTTAGCCAGGCTAATTCATATTGTTTGGAATTCCAGATAAAAATGTTACTGCTACATACTGTTATTTCCTGGGCATACACATTCTTTGGAACACATTTTCTACAGGCAAGCAATCTCTTTGTGAATTCTGAAGACTATCTGGGTGCAAGGTCTGCACAGGTATAGTGTTTGTTATTTTTTTAATACAAAACTCATATTCTAACAAAGAACACGCTAGTACTAGAAAAAACCCTGAATATAAAATCATAACAAGGAAATACAATACAGTGCAATGACATAAAGTTAATATCCAGCCTTTAGCAATTACACTGTGCAAATTTATATAAAGCTATAATACAGTGGTCCTTTCCGTTACAGTAACTTTTAAATACTTCAAGGCGTCTTAAGTGAGAGAAGTCATGAACCTGTAAATGACATAAGTTTCACATGATGTCTATACTATAATGAAAGCAAATTATTGTTGTTAAATATGTAAATTTAAAGCAATAATCAGAGAGGTTCCTTCCTGGTTACTAATTCAAACAATAGTATAATTAATTAATTAAAATAAATGAAATTGATCTTCAAGTCTCTGTGTAGTCTTTGATTTATTTCATGTTTCAAATTCACTTTCTCATTATCAGAATAGCAAGACCCAATGCACCTTCTTACCGTGTTATCCAGTCTGACTTCTGTTTTCCTTTCTCTGATGCTTTTTAAATGCCTTGGTCGCGGACTGAGTTTTTGTTGCAATAAACTCATTTCTGCTTTTGACTAAGCAAACAAACAAACAAAAAAAGCTTAGCTATAACAGAAATATAGTAAGTCCAAAGCTACAATAATTCCAAGGAACTCAACAATTTATGCTCATTTGTGTTAGGGACAGAATCTTTTAACTATATAATCAGCTTAAGTGATTTTACAGACCTAGATGTTAATACCGCTTATTAAACTGCACAGTAAACTTACAAGGAAATCCACTGATCTCAAAATAGTGTAAAAAATTTTTTGACAAAAACACAGAAGGATCTTTTGAATTATAACACAATGATAACTTTTACATTATTACAAACAAATTAAATATAACCTTTAGAAAAAATACAGCAACAGAAATACACCAGAAAGTAACTGTACGGATGAACTGAGTACTATTTAGGCATTAGAAATAAAAAAAGCAGATATCCCAATTCAGATTCACATAGCACTAAGCAAGCAAAAGGAAGTGGGTGGTACTTATAAGACTAAAGTCAACCAAACAGGACTTCTGAAGGATTCTCACCCTTGCTGCTTTTAGTTTCTCTCTCATTCGCTCCCTAACAGAAAATTCTGCAAAGCCTGTCCTCGATGTAGAAGGAACAGGTGGCAAGTCTGAAACAGAGAAAACGTGGTAACATATTTAAATTAAGTATTTTCTGAAAGAAACTTAAGATTATGTAAAATAAAACCACATATACCATACAGAGTCCAATGTTCCAACAGAAAGAACCTGCATGAGAAAACGTGAAGGAATGAAACATTTTTTGGAATTCAGACCTTATAGACTATCACTTAAATGCTTTTAGCTCTGACAGATCCACCTTTCATTATATACTATGACCCACCTTAAATAAAGCATATACACACTTTTTTCTATTAAAAATACGTAAAGAATTACCTGGCATTTTATAAGCTGCTAGCCAGAGCTGTGTAGATCTAATTTTGAACAGTGGTGTGCTCTAAGTCCTGATACAAGTGTGATCAGAACAGTAAAGAACTTGCAGACTTGCTTCCTTTTTCAGCTTAGAGCTACCTGCTTTCTGTAGTGACAAAATATTAATTTCTCCAGCAGTGTTTCTGTGCTATAGCTCTAGGACAATCAAGAGAGTACCGTGCATTTTACCCTGTCCCATGTATGACTGACAGCATCATCAAGTAACTTCCCATTTCACACACAAGCTACTCTCAGCTCTACTTGTGCCACCCCTCTGGAATCAACAGCTCACCTCCTCCAAGCTCAAGAGCAGCCTGTCCCCATACTCAGAAAGTCAAGGAAGACCCACAGGAGGCTACATGGATGAACTAACTCAACTCATGCATAAAACCAAAACTTGCAAGAGATGTAGACAGGGACACGTGACCTGGAAGGAATACTAAAACACTGTCCGACCATGCAGGGATGAGCTTAGGAAAGCCAGAGCGCAACTGGACTTGAACCTGGCAATGAATGTGGTGGCCAACAAGATGGGATATTTCAGGTGCATTAGCAGCAAAAGGAAGACCAGGGAAAATAGTTACCTGCTGCTGAATGGGGCAGTGGACCTGGTGACAGGGAACACCGAAAGGACCCAAGTAATGACTGCCTTCTTCATCTCAGTTTTTACTGCCATCAGAAACACCAGGCCCCAGAGATCAGTGCAAAAGCCTAGAGCAGCAGAAACTTACCCTCAGCAGAAGATCAAGTAAGACCACATTTATACAAACTGGACATACACAGATCCACGGGTTCTAATGGGATGCTCCTATGAGTGCCGAGGGAGTTGGTCAATGTCGCCTCAAGGCCACTCTCAATTATCTTTAAAGGATTGTTGTGATGATCAAGGGAGGTTCCTGAGGACTGGAAGTGAGCAAACATTACTCCTGTCTTCAAGGAGGAGAATCTGAGGAACTACACGGTGGTCAGCCTCACCTTGATGCCCAAGAAGGCAATGGAGCAAATAATCCTGGAAACCATTGCCAAATATATTAAGTACAAGACAAAAACTGGGAGTCATCAGCATGGATTTATGAAGGGGAAAAACTTCTACCTGACCAATAAGATAACTTTCTATGATGAGATAATTGGACTAGTGGATGAAATGAAAACAGCGGATGTTGTTTATCACTGTTTCCTGTAACACCATTATAGAGAAACTGATGAAATATAGACTACATAAATAGGTGGACTGAAAATTGGCTGAACTGTTGGGCTCAAAGGGTTGTGATCAGTAGTGCGAAGTCCAGCTGAAGGTCATTAATAGAGGCTTACCCCTGGGGCTGATTTCACAAAAATACCAAAACCACCCTCCAACTCCAAGAACTCACCAAAACTCTGCATCCTTTAGGATCAATTATTCTCTGCTGATCTTGTGAAACATACAAATCTGAGTTTTAAATCAGTGGCATATATTTAGATTTTTGGATTGCTAGTAAATACCACGTTTGGACACTGACTTTGGTAATCATGTGATTATGGAAAAGGAGAATTACTGTTTGTTGCAGCCTTTGAATTGCTGCTCCCAAAAAGCCCAAGTTTTTCTTCCATAATTAAAACTGAATGAGAACGTGTCTTTGATAACCAAACTTATCAGGGCCTCCTTTTCCTTTGAAGGACTGATGGTCCTTATCTTCCACATATCAGATCCTCCTAGATTATGATTTCTTCAAGTAGATTCCATAAATACTAGTAGGGTGACCCTGTACCCTACTGCATTCCCTGATACCTAAATAAAAAGAATGAATAATTATTCAGTTGTTTACAGAGAAGCTACACTCTTGGGGTCAGAAATACAAAGTAGTGGATACCTACAACACATCCTCTCATATAAACACAGATGAAAAGCATTTTAAATGTACAATATAAATGAGATTGTATGTGTAAGCAAACACTTCTAGCAGCTTTATGTATTAAACACAATTATGCCTGTCTTCTGTGTGGTATTGTGAGAAGGTACCCATCTCCCTCATGGACTGGCACCACCACTGTAAAAGAGTCAAGGTTATCCTCTTTATAAAAGTCTCCAAAATATTTTTAGCTGAAAATACGATTTTATATACCCAATAGCTTAGAAATGAATCACTTAGGTATTTTTCTTTTGAAAGACCTAATTCATTTTCTCATTAACAAAACTGATTCTAGCTCCCTAATTGTCTCCCCATCTGCATAGACCTCTTCAGTCTCACTGGAGCCCTGGAGTTCACGTGGAAATTCTCAGGAGCTTACTGAAGTTTAACTTTGACTGATATATACAATATTAACATTTTAAAGAGAAATGCTTTACATCCCTTCTTATATGTGGAATCCTCATCTTACTTTTTTCTCCTGAACTTTTGTAACTAGCTTTTATTTCCAGAACGAGCTCCATCATTCCACACAGAACATATTCGCCCTTTTACTGGAACAACTGTATGATGATTAGCAGAACAAAACTGTAGCTCTTTTCACACATGTGCTTTGTGGCGCATTGGCTTTTTTTCTCTTTAATTTTTAATCTGTGAATACATGACATTCTAGGTAAATAGTTCTTCTAGTTATCTCCACTTAGAGATTTATATTACTTGTCAGTTCTTTGAGCCAAACATTGATTTGTTCTTTGCCCTTATGAAAGAACATTGTTTGCCAAGGTCTAAGTAAAGGGTGATTTCAGGTTTATATAAAGCATTAAATTCATGAAAATGAGATAAAAGAGCAAAGGGTAAGGACTTAGGAGTGGTAATGTCACCCAACATATATCACATTATGGCTGATTCAATATTATTCCAAGAGATTTACCAGTGGCAGAAAATACTGCATGTTGAATATGCAACTTAAACATTTAAAGGCGACCCACTATACCAAAGTCAAAGTGCAATCTAATTTCTAGGATGACCTTAGTCCACTGTCATTTAGAAAAGAAAAATACATTAAGATAAACCCCACTAATACTGATCCTACTCAGAAACGTCAAAAGATTTGGGAAAATCCTAATATTTTCAAATTACACAATTTACTGCCTCTACTTGTAAAAAGAAGCATTCATTGTATTTGGAAACTTTCGAAAGAAAGAACAGGGCACAAAGTGAGTATCACTAGCATAAGACACATAAAGAGAAAGGCAAGCATCCCATAACTACTTCCTTACCAAGAGGAATACTAGAGACAGAAATAAGCAAGTACTCAGCAGAGGCACTAAGAGATGACATACGGAAAAGCCTATTTCCATTTTGTCTCTTCTAACAAGGAACACAGTATGAGTAAGAACAGAATTAATGATGGGACAGAAGACAAGATCAAGATAAATATCTATCAGACTGAGCTAATTAAAAACCATCATTGCAGGGTATCCAATAATGAACTGGCTGCAGCAAAATCAGAAACATCAGTGATTCTGAGAAGTGGAGAACAGGCAAGTTAAAAAATGCACTTGCCTGAGATTTTGGAAGAAATGGGTAAGAGTGAGCTGCAGAAGCATACAGAAGTCAGTCTAACTTCAAGTCTACAAAAAAGATTCAGCCTATTTGTAAATATTTAAAAGAGAGTAAAATAATAAGCAACAAAAGGCCTAGATTAGCCAAGATCAAGACCTATCAAGCCAATTTAATGTTCTTCAACATACATTCTACCCATTCTTGTGAATAATGGAAAAAGCATACATCTCAACTTTTGAGCCTGCCTTATAGAAAGTATCTCTCAGTAGGAAATATTTTGATTAAATGACGGGGGGGGGGGGGGGGGGGGGGGGCGGGTGGGAGGCACATGCAAATCACTGGAAAACCACGTTCCAAAAGACAAGCAAGTAAGAGTTCATAATTTTAAACCCCATACTGAGTAGGTATTTTCAGGGTAAAACATTTATTAATGGTTTGAATGATGAAATAATGTCTATCTGTGTATAAAACATGCAGGCAAGAATTGTCAGAAGTCACATCTGCTCAAAGACTGACTTTAAAGAAGTTCTGGAATGGAGAAAAAACTTCAACATCTTTTAAAACTTCAAGCCCACGAAAGGTTGTTGCACACAGAAAAGCTCTCTTTGTCTGCTGGAGATGGAAATGATGGACTTTAATTGCAATAAAGAAGGTGGTTACACGGTAGAAAAGCTTTTTAACTTTTGGGGTATTCTAGCATTGGAGTTGAGCCCCTTAAATAGTTATGGAATCTTCACTGATGCAAGCTTTTAAGTTAAAACAAAACAGAACAAAAAAACAACAAAACCCTCCCCAAACAACCCAACCAACCAAAAAACCTGCACCAAAACCAGGTATCAAGACTTTAAATAGAGTTGAAATGCCTTAGGAGAGAAGTTGGTCTAAGTTACATTTTTATTTACTTTCTGTGACTTTTTTCTACCATTGTATTCTGTTTGGTTAGCAAGTAAAAACATACTCTATTTCATTGGAGCAAATGCTTCATTTCAATTCCATTCTGATAAACGAAAACTAGAAAGCAACAGACTAGAACCTGCCTTTGATCTTCTGAAATACTTGACAATTGCTTGTAAACATTTCCAGACAAGCCAGGTTAAAGTGAACAGCGTAAACATGCAAAATTAGTGCAGAAACAACCTGCCACTACTTTAAGCACCTCTTAAAGCATCAGAACTGATGCTCTGTATGCAGAATTCTTTATGAATGAATCAGTTCCTTGTGACAACAGAGGAATTATCCTTTCTATACATAATGAAAAACATTTCAAGGCTTTAATAGTGGCAGTAAAATTAATTCAATGCATCAATTATCGTGGGATCCTGTGGTCCCTTGAAAAAAGGACCACATAAAAAATATTTTTGTTACTTTCTCTGTAGATATGCTTTTGTTCTGCTTACGTGAATGGGCTCTATAGCCAACTAATTTGTGCTGAACTTCAAAATATATTTTTGAAGTGAAAGAGTAAGACTGATATCCATGAGAGCATTACTTCACAGGATCACCATTACAAGCCTTTATCAAAGAATTTTACACCACATTTTACACTGGCAGTGTCATTATCCTACAATGGCTCCATATTTTACTTTGGGCAGATCTAATAAGCTTGCTGGATAGCCAAACTGAAATTATGCCAAACCAAGAACCTGAAAATGTCATCTAATAGGTTTCTCCCTTGATTTCACCTGCACTCGGAGAAGCCCAAACCCGCTAGGTCTCTGTGTGACTTCAAAGCTCTCTACACTGCCACAGACCCAGAACTGCTGCAAGTATCTTGACACCAATCCCATATCTGAACGGGATGCAGAAACAAGGCACGAGGGAAAGCAGAGAGACAGACATTTATGCTGTGACCAAAAACATCAGCCACAGGACAGAAAATAGGGAATGGTAACTTCCAGCACAGGTCCCAGAAACACACTTGTATTTTTCACGGATACAATCACTGCATAAATGCATAGCAAGACGCTCCAGAAACTGCAACCAAATAGCTAACAAGTTCCAAAAACCCAACAAGGAAGAAAAAGGTTTTGTAACTCCATAGTTGTCCTGGCTTCACAAGGGAATAACGATCAGACACAGGCTTCTTATTTAAAGCAATTCTGCAACTCTTATTTATTAGTCTGACTAGTGGACTGACATATAGCCAAGTCTTTCCATTAAAGAAAGGTATATAGGCATTTAAACACAGAAGTTATTAAGATTATAGTAAAATAATAAATTTCTGCCATCGGACTGCATTACAAAATAGCAGAGACTGACTGAATGCTTGAAGGACTAATAGGGACAAAGACTATGATGAACACTAAGTGAAGAAATAGTTGATGGATATGTTTCAAGATAAGTTTGCCACAGTGGGACCAGAATGAAAAAATGATCATACCATGCAAGCATAAAATAAACCAAGTATTTGAGTAACATCACAAACCGATAATTCCACAAACGTTACCTACTTCCCACTTGTTATAATACAGTCCTTTTTTTTTTTCATAAAAAGGGTGTGTGCGTGTATACTTTTAACATCAAAAATTTAACATAAACAATGAACAAATATGGTGACAACCACAACAAACTAAAAAGACCTAGAAATAGAGGCAATGTGTTATCACAGGCACTAAAGCAAAACCAAAACAAGATAGCAGAGGAAACTGCCTATGTAGAATTTTTCAATGGCACCTGGAAAATGGGTGAGGGTGTTGTTATATTTTAATATTTTTGTAAACGGTTAGTTATCACTTGGCAAGACAACGATAAGCAGAAATTCATACACAGATCATCAGCCTAGTAAACGCAGTGAGGAACTGAAATCTACTTTTACCTTATGACTGGGCAACACAATAGCAAACATCAGTGTCAGCATATTCAAAAGTTTAATATATACAGTATGGAATTTTAAATTATTTATAAAACTGTCAGACTGAATTCCAGGGGAAAAAAACAAGTAAGTTTTGGATAGATGCATGAACACTTCAGCTCAAGGTGCAGTCTTTCTCAAAATTTAAGATTTAAAAAAAAAAAAATCAGATGGATAAATTATACTGCAATTAAGTAAACCACTGATACAGTCTATTCAGAATACCACATGCAGTACTTTTCACAGAATCATACAAAATTAGCAGAATAACAGGGATTTCAGAAGCAGCAGCAGGAACAAGTTACAGAGCAAAATACTTAAGTAAACAAAACATTTATCACATAGGGGAACTAATGGCTAGTTTTCTTCTCAGAGTACTGCTGTGCTGTTCTGTTTATTCTTGGAAAATGAGCTTCTGTAAAAGAAAACAACCATCACTAGAGGGTGTCTCTTCATTTCCCCATGCAATCAATTCTGAAAACTGTTTGGACTCCATCTGTCAACAACACATCACTCCCTAGCACAAGTTGGCACAGTGAGACTCAAAAATCATTCAAAAGAAAAGTACACAGACCTCGAAAGAGCTGGAAATATCCCTAAATTTTAATGTCTGTAACAAATACCATATTTTGCTAAAATTAGTTTAAGGACCATACATACATTTTATTTTTATAAACCTTAATACTGATGAAGAACTAAGCATGTTTATACTTCACTGGATTTTGGGTTTATTGGCTTTTTAATACTCTGTTCTTAATTAGCACTTTTATGCATCCTACTTAGGTAAACCCATAAAACCATGCAGTAAGATTCACAACATTAACGCTGTCCAAAGTATTTAACAGGAATATTGCAGCGATTCTGCAATATAATAATTGAAGATTAGTTTTCCAAGTACCAGCAGCCTCCATTCTTTCCAAGCCTGCAATTAGACATTCACTTCTTCCCACTACATCATTCTCTTCCACTCTACTTCGTAAATTATTTTACATATGACAGTTAAAATAGCCCATCAACAAATCCATACACCATCATAAGCATGAATAACACTTCAAGCACAAAATATCACGTTCACATTCAGATATGTAAATACTGCATGTCTACACGTCCACCTTTGAAAAATGTGTATTTTATGCGAGCACATTTGAAAATCTACTCATGTTTAAATACCATAGAAGCATGTCTTTTGAGTGCAGCGCTCTGACTGTATGCGTAATTCTCGCACTGACTTGGCACAGGACGGACAGACACTCCTCCGTCCCTGCTCTAATACTGCGAAAGAACAGCGAGCTTAAGGAAGCTCTTCAAGGGCAAGAGCTAATTAGCCCGCACCACGCCCCTCCCCTCACAGGCAGACCCCGCAGCAATTCTATGAGCTGCAGGCAACTTCCAAACAGAAACACCCAACCCCGGCAACACCGCTACAGCCAGGGCAAGGCTGCCGCCCTGGCCCTGGCCCTGGCCCTGGCCCTGGCCCTGGCCCACCCCCGGTGCCGGGCAGCCGATAGGAGCCGGAACCCCCGCCGCTGGCTCAGGGCCCTGCGGAAGATGGCGGAGCGGCGCCCCGCCCCCGGCCCCGCCCCGCCGCGGCCGTTAGCGAGTCACTCACCGCGCAGGGCCTGAGGGTCAGCGGCGGGGGCGGCTGCCGCCATGCTGGCGCGGCTCCTTTCCTTCGCCCGCGGCTCGGGGGGACCGAGAGCCTCCGGCAGCTGCAGCGGGGCAGAAAGGGAGCGGGGCGGCGCCTGAGTGAGAGGAGCCGAGACAGGACAAGAAGCGGGCCCAGCGCCCGCCGCCGCCGGGACCCCGGCCCGGAGGGGTGGGGGTGGGGGGAGAGCGAGTGCGCATGCGCGCCGCGCATCCCGGCGGCGTCTGGGCATGCGCCGTAGCCGCCGCGGCCCGCGGAGGGGTGCCCCCCCCGGACGGGGTGCCCCTCAGGCGGCCGCCGAGCTTGGGCGGGACGCGGAGCTGAGGGTGCTCACCGTGTTCTGCCTCCTCCTCTGCCTGCGAGCTGTCAGGGTCCTTCGCAGCCTTTCCACCGCCGCAGGGCCCTCGTCCGGCAACTCCTCCTTTCACAGAGAGAGCGGGCTGCGCCGTGGGGTAGAGGCTGGCCTTGCCCTCAGACCCACGGAAATAACGTCTGGTCTATCAAAATGCCCGACTTAAGCAATTTTCCCCATATACGCATGTTCTGCTGATGCCATTGACTACAGTCCTGCCACTGACTGAAGTTAGCACACACTGCTGTTTGTTAGCAAGATTAAAGGCTACTGACAGTTCTAAAGCATCTTGCTTTATCTTTAGTTTGTCTCCTCTTCATGCCATGAAGAGGTGGTTTTGGTTTTATTTTTCCCTTCTGACATTTTATTGACAAAGCACCAGGCACAGTGTAAGCATGATCCTTTCCAAAGCATTTCTGCAGATGAGAAAATGTAACTTTCTGGTTTTGCAACCTACTTGAGACTAAATATATTTAACCAATAGTCTGAAGACAATCAAGTAAGGGTTGGATCAATATGAAATAGAATAAAAAAATACACATTAAAGGTGCCTATTTCACAGCATATGGTATCTATGATTGCAATGTATTTGCACAGAAATGAATAATTATTTAAACCTGCATTAACTAGAATGACTGAGCTAGGGTTAACAAGAGCTTGCAAGACACTGTTGACTTACTTATTTCACTTTTCTCAGTTAAATATATAAAAGATTCCTATTACTCTCGGTGAAAAAGAATCATACACCATTTTTGTCTCAACTCACTGGACACTAACCTCCGTGATTATCATCTGGGATTCTTCATCGCGGTTCATCTGGTCGGCAGCTGACACCTGGCTGTCACAAGCAACGCGGGAATTACTCATGAGAGATACACTTTAATACGTGCATAATGATCATGAGATACATTCATGTAACCTTTGCACCCTGAACACTCAAATGATATACCATTTAACATACAGCCTTAGTACTTAAAAAAACCCATATTTTTTTCAGAATGGAATGATTCAAAAATACATGTATCCATTTATTTAATTATACCATGTAATAGTGAATAATGTGGGCATGTATATGCTGTATGAGCACTCTTGTTACTTTTTTTTTTTTAATAAAAAACCCACCTACAGTCCATAAAGTCAACTGCAAGATTCAGATCACAGAGACATGTTCAATCCCTTTTTTCCTCAACTTCCAGCATTGGGCTTGGTTGGGGTTTCAATTTCACCAAACTTGGAACCCACCAAACACTTCAGCTTTGTTTACACTAGAAAGTTGCAGTATTTGATTACAAGCATTTAGGAAATTTTAAAATTTATATCTGTACAACTCAATTCATTGCTACTATTACTGTAGGTTCCTGTCCTGCTTTACCTTTATTCGACAGGAAAGCGACCTCAGCTGTACTTGTTCCCGGCACAAAGCTGGCACCAACGTAGCTGCACCAGTGCAAAACCCGAGTGCTGATGTACAGAGCTAACGGATGAAGTCACTCGCAACAGCATAATTTATTCTGGATTTCAAAATCCCCATGAAACAACTCAGGGGAGTAAAATGTGGGGCCTTTTTCTGTACCTGGCTAAATCTCCTCTAGCAAGAGGGCTAACTGAGACCTACGCACGCCATCCTTTGTTTACCCATCACCTTTTTTGTACTGGGTATGTCCAGGCTAGCACCTGCTTGCCTCAAAAAGTGCTTCCAGCCCAGGCTAGAATTGAAGAGTGATCTACATATACCTCTTTATATCTTAGGACATGCCTAATAACAAAGCAGCAGCAGCCGAGGAGGAGCAACGTGGTTGTCGCCTGCCTGAGACTCAGCCCTTACCAGCTACTAGCCCCAAGGATTTTCAGGTTTCTAAGTAAGTCCCAACTAGCACAAGGAGCTGAACTCACCCTAAACAAGTGGTTGTCTTAGACAAATGTGACTATCCCTGAAACCACCTCTGCATTCACCTCAGCACCAATCCCCTCAGCAAGTATCTTGCATCAGGGCTAAGGGTGATGTGCCCCAAAATGGTGACATTTCCTTGCTGCAGGCAAGGTTCATCAAATACCCTCTTCATGGCACAAAAAATATAGCACTGCAAGAAGCGGCAGCATTTTTATTACTTGGCACATAAGCCTCTTTTTCATAGTGAGCTTTATGTATCAAATTTAAACAGTCTTTCCTAAAGGCACGTGGAAATGGAGAATGCTGGCAACATAGCAGATGGGCCTTATGGTTGTGTTCTCTAACAATTTTCTAGCATTTCTTGAAGTTAAGTACTATAGCAGGCACTTTTAATGCAATAAACAACTGGATGCAAGAACGATAAAGCTCTCCATTAGCTCAGAGACTGTTTCTAAAGCACTGAAAACTGACAACAGAAACGCGGTGAAGTTTCTCTCACTCCTCTTTAAAAAAAATACTTACATCAAAAATACCTAGAAAATAATTTGGAGGATTTTGGATTCTTAAATCTGACTCGTTCATGAAAGCGCTCAGAATGCAGTGCTATTGAAACAGATCTAAAGGAAAATGTTTGTTTCCTACCTGGCTTTTCTCATACAGCAGCTTTGGGAGTACAGACAAGAGCCAAGCACGACACTCCCCTAGCAACGAAGCCTCAGCTTTGCTTTTTAAAGAGAAAGAGTCAGATTCTCCTCCTTAACCCACTAAAACAGTTCCGGAAGACTTTTTTTGTAAACAATTTCTTTTACAGTAAAAGGGAAAGTAATGAATAAAGTATAAGGAGGGTAGAGTGACTGCAGCTCCTGCAGACAGCAACACATTCCAGCTACTGCAATGACTTGAAAAAGAACATCAGTTGTATATTTTTGCAGGATCACGAATGGTTATTTCAGACTGAAATACAATACAGTCACTCTTCCTAACTTTAAGTACCTAACTTTGCTAAATTATCTGACCTAATTTCTGTGTACTTCCTCTGCAACTAGAGGAGAGCCACAGACTCTTCTTGGACGTGTACAATTCAGAGCAGTGATTCCTGAATATCAATCATTTGCGGAAGAGCCTGTCTCACTCTGTTGACTAAAGGGAGGTGTTAAACCTCTAACTCAGACTATATGCCAACATTCCAGCAAGTAAATTTTTTTTAAGATTAATTTCACTCTGAAAAACATCCCTGGCATCAGTCATGTAGGGATAAATCCTTAAAGTGGACGGTTAGCAGCCAGTTGTTTTCCAAGTGCCGTCTCTGTTCTCCAATGCATTACAGTACTCAGAAGCTGTATTAGGGGTACAACGATGCATTATTCCTTGCAGATGACCCTTACAAATCAGCATAAGCCTCAGCAAACTTCTTAGCATGTAATTTTGGGGAAAAGCAATGGGAAACATAGCAGAGGAAAAAACACTGTAATCTCTCAGCAGCTGTACTTTGAAAAGACAGGCTTTTTGCCACACCAGGATTAAAAAATGTGTCAGTAAATGTTATTAGTCGGGAGAAGGCGGATTGTGAAACCAAAGTAAGAAGACAAATCATAACTTTATGAAGTTATCAATATACTTTAATACTTCTGTAGCAGAAAAAAGAAGGCTATGAAGGCTTCATTAAAGTTGTTCTAGAGACTGCTTAAAGGGAAATACAATCCTTAAGCCCTGGTTAGAGAAGCAGTGGAGGGGTGGGTTATCTGCTTGTTAAATGCTCACAACCAGCTTATGTAGATACTAGGAATGGCAGAAATGTCAGCACTGTCAGATAGTTTGTAGAAGTGTGGATTGTCTTATATACAATTCCCAATTTTTATAGGTACAAAACAATTTATAATTTTCCTGTCCACTCTGGAGAGGGGTCTTCTCTGCTCCACTGAATTGTTTAACAAAGTAATTCCTTACGTTAACATGTGTATTAGTATCTTTAGTACGACCAGAATAAACAACATTGCTGATACGAAATGGAGTTGTTATTAGGCCCAATTTATAATTGTCTTTATATAAACAGTCCCTATAACATCTGAAGGTCTGTTACTGCAAACTTTTAGTAGCTGGAATCACATGAAAAGAGATGGCTAAATTGTTTCCCATTTATGAATACTGTTGTAAGAAGAAGATCATGGGAAGAAGTAAACAATCATAGTAGATAAAAAGATTGGGAGTATGCATTTTTAATTGCTAAGAGAGGAACTATCACAGTTAGAAGACACCTGACATGACAACAGCTTTCAAGAACAGGAAAGAAATGGAATCAGAAGACAGGTTTCTTAGGGTAACATATACAGTACCCTGTCTCTGTTATCTGCTAAGTCTCACCATATGTGGGACTGTGGAAATGATCTGGTGGGTGAACTTTCATCCAAAGTTTTGGCAAGGACTCAGGTTCAACATCTTGTTTTGCTAATAATTCTGTCTCCCAACAATTTATTCCAGTCTCAGAAACAGTTGTACAAACAGTTTAAGTGATGGACAAATATGAACAGCATTATGTAAGGAACATTACTAAAATACCCTAAAGGAGCAGTGGGGGACCTTTGCTTAACAGAATGGAAAGCTGCTTAAAAACACATGGCAGTACAATGACTCTACTCACGGGAGACATACAGAATTCAAACAACCCCAGTTGTTTCCTGGGGTGGAGAACAGCTCATTTATCTCAATCAGCATTGTAAAAACAAAGGCAAGCCCAATGTCATTGATTACACTGGACGGCAGACTTAGTGCTCCAAATAAGGTGTGATGTGAGCAGCTCTACTCTGTTAGATGTGACACTCTCATACTTAAATGCTTATTTTGTTAGTGATGGTCAAAGATGGCCTTTGGCACAGGCAAGGTAGACAGCAGCTTGTAGTGACACACGGTCCAGGCTGGCCCAGGAGCGGGCAGGCTAAAGGATCACAGACCCCAAATTCAGTGGTAAAACAGTTTTAAAATGAATAATGTCAGGTTTGGACTGGCATATACACCTCTTTTTACCTGCCTTGCCTTTTTACAAGCCAAAACTTGTAAAACCAAATTAAAACCGAAGCCAAATCTTACAAGCCGTGTGCAACATTCACAAAATAAAAGTACGTGTTGCTGTGTTCTTGGAACAGGAATATCAAATACTGTGTGCAACTCTACAGTGATCAAGGAGGTTGCAAACAAGGGAGAACAAACTCTGCTCGTCTTGATGGCTTTAAACTGATTGCACCTTACTCCAACATGACAGAAATCACAAATAAAATTTCCTGGAATTTGTCACAGGTGAAGAAATCCGAGTTCACGTACCAGAACATCTGACAGAATGCAGGTAGTGTGTGGAAGGGACATCCGTATTAGTGATAGGCAAGTTTTCAGATGATTAGAGAGATTGTTCTTCAACTCAAAAACTGAACATCCTTTCCACTGTCTTCCGAGCTGTCCTGGTTTTGGCTGGGATAGAGTTAATTTTCTTCCTAGTAGCAGGCACAGTGCTGTGGTTTGGATTTGGTAGGAGAAGAATGTTGATAACACACTGATGTTTTAGTTGTTGCTAAGTACTGCTTATGCTAGTCAAGGACTTTTCAGCTTCCCATGCTCTGCCAGGTGCACAAGAAGCTGGGAGGGGGCACAGCCAGGACAGCTGACCCAAACTGCCCAAAGGGCTATTCCATACCATATGGCGTCATGCTCAGTATAGAAACTGGGGGGGGTTGGCCGGAGGGCAGCGATCGCTGCTCGGGGACGGGCTGGGCGTCTGTCAGCGGATGGTGAGCAATTGCATTGTGCATCACTTGCTTTGTATATTATTATTATTATCATTATTATCATTACTATTTTACTTTATTTCAATTATTAAACTGTTCTTATCTCAACCCAGGAGTGTTTCTCACTCTTACTCCTCTGATTCTCTCCCCCATCCCACCGGGGCAGGGGGAGTGAGCGAGCGGCTACGTGGTGCTTGGTTGCTGGCTGGGGCTAAACCACGACACGAGCCTAGGGATAACACCTTGTTGAAAGTAGACAAAGGAAAGGGACTGCTGGTACATTTCCTTCATACAATTCACTCATTTCTAGAAATCCCATCTGCTTCTTGCTAAAAGTTCACTTTAGAGCCTGCCGAGATTCATAGTTCATTTATGTTTTTCAAGAATTCGGTATTTTTTGTCCCTTTGTTAACATGACTAAAGCCTATCCTTTCACAGAGATGATTTTACAAATATTGCGTTGTGTTTTGTATTGTGTTTAGGATTTTGACAGGTGCTTTAAAGTTGAAAAGAAACAAATTTATATTTTTTTTGGTGTAAGTATACACACTCCAGGATACATTTAGGTTTTCTGCACCTAAAATTAAGTATCCTTAAAAACGTCAATATTTTATATATACTTAAGTGTGTTGAATTTGGAGGCATGAGCGGATTATCTAGCCCACCTTAATATACTGTAAAATTTTCTGGAGGACAGGCAAGTTCCTGCAGCTGAAGTTGTCCCAGGAGGAACTTGAGCAATACTTTATAAAAGGTCTGACAAGAGGTCACTTCCATCATTATAAGGGTACTTCTATGTTCTCATCAGTCCACATGTTCTCTCTAGTTGTGAGACGTATAAATTGCCAAATTAAATTATGCCAATTTTCCCACTTAGCAGATTGTTCTGTAAGTGCAGACATCTTATTTAACTTTTGCCATCTCAAAGTTAAAGGCTAACCTAAGTTAGTCATGTAGATACAGGCAATGTGAAGAGACAGGTACCTCCTGATTCCTCCTATCTTAAAGTAGGTGTCTAATACAGTGTCATCCAAACAGAGATTTACCCCACCTATTTCTTTGCACTGATGACAGGAGAGCTAACAACTAATTTAGCCCAGGCAGTGATCTGAGCTTTTAGAGATTAAAGTCAGGTAAGATAAATTTTACAATAATACTTGCTGCTGCAGGAACACTCTGCATAGAGGAAAAATCTCCTTACACCTCATCTAGCCAGTAGCTGCTGGATCGTACCAAAATAATTATACTCAGAACTGAGGGATATAAGCCAAATACCAAATAATCAGAGACACCTTCTCTTTGTATATGTTTACTGTTAAAAGATATGTGTATAATATGTCTAATTATTTTTTCTTTTGCTTTAGGTAGTAACTTTCATGAATTGATCTGACGTATGTAGCTGGGACAAAACCGAGTATCAGAGACTGAGAATTCTGTGAGAGTACTTGGAAATTTCTTTGTGCCAATGTGAGGAAGAATCATACCTCTGAAATTCAGAAATACTGACATAACCTCAGTTCGGAGTTTAAGGAGTTACAGGGAAGTGAATATAACCTCTAAATGCTCTCTGAGCTGAAGTCTAAATGGTTTATACTGAAAGGAATAAATTGCTTCTTGAAAGCAATGTATTACTCATTGAGAAAGATTCTAGTATATTGCTTTCTCAACTATTTTTCTCCTGTTTACACTCATGTATTATTTCTTGGGTGGGATTCATCACCTACTGAAATACATATATAAAGTAAGCCACATTTCCACATAAAACTGAAGTTCCTACTGACCAAATTGCCTAGTACAGCATCAGTATAGTTATCCTGAGTATGAATTACCTGCCAATGGATAAATTAAACCAATTTGTGAAAAGTAAATTATTCAGTAAATGTCTTAGTGAATGAATATGAACTGAACCTAGTGGGTGACCTGTGGAAGGTAAATAAAGTATTACAGGAACTGCACCAACTGGTGAAACATGCTTGGTAGGGAACGAAATAAGCAGGTTGTCAGTTTCATATATTTTTGCCTATCCCCAAAGTACATAAATGGCATTAGGTAGATTTAAAAAGATTTGAAGAATGTAGATAATGTTCACAGTACTGATATCCATTAGTTACTATTTCCTCTATATTGTCTGAGCATTGTAAAAAAGTCTTTAGGACCTGAAAATCCTGAAAAAATTGTACAGCCTAAACCATATGGATATGAATACCAGTAGTGAAGAGAGGTATTTTTTCAAAGTAGCATACTCATATCAATTTGAAGATAGACTTTAATTAGTTATCTAGGTTAAAAATGTTCAGCAGTGGAACATGTGACAGACTTCTTCCTTGGTGTCACTCTACGAGGTATAAAGAAAGTCTGAAAGAGGAAAAGATTGTGGGGAGCTATTTTGTTTCAAGTAACTTTATTTTTACTTATGTATATTTACATACATATATCTCAAGTGTGTATATATACATTTTTATACTTATGAATCTCAGGAACACTAATCTTAATATTGTTTGAAGGTTGCCTGGTGGTCTCAGGTTTGTATGAGTTCTTGCAGTCTCAGTCAGGAAGCCCAAGAGCTGGTGCTGCAGCAAACGCACACCCTCCTGGGAGTTTCTCCTGGTGATACTAATTTCTCTCTGCTGACTGTAGGCAAAGTCTAGATGACTAGCTTGGTCTGGATGCCTAATTTTATATGGCGCTATGGCATGTGTAAAATGACATACATATTGTGTAGAAATCCTTGATTTATTTCAGATTTAATCCCAAAGAGATTTTGCTCTTTGTTATCCTACAACGTCTTGAAACCAAACCAGACCTCTCCACCTACTATTGCAAACAGTGGGAAGACTTCAGCCCAAGGTATTTTCCATATAAATTCAAATTTAGACAGAGGAATACCCCTAATGAAATATCATGTCATCAAAGTTGATCTATTTTCATGTAAAGTAATAGCAATAGCAATGATTTACTTTAGGATACTGTCTTGAGATCCTGAATGAGGGCAGGGACACTTGCTACTTGTATACATGTGTCGTCCATACATGTAATAAAAAGATTCTTTTTGCCAAAATCTATAGGAATAATTCAACAGAATTACTTATTTTTAACAGTTCATGCCAAAATATAAACCGTTCAAATAACTACAGAATTCAAGTGGGAAAACTTAGGGAAGCTAAAATGACTTTTCTATGATTGTACAAACATAAATCTAAAATTATTAAGTAAAGGGAAGCAATAACTCTTGGTTTACTTATTCCCATTATGTCATTTTCAACATAGGTGTGGTTAAAATATCTCTTCTATATTTCATTCATTTTTACAAGATTATTGCATGGAAGCTGTTTGCTTTTAGTTAGGATTGCAACTAGGAACATTTCACTATAAAGCCCTATTTTTTCTCTATTCAGTTGTGAAAAATTAGTTCGGTCTGAAAATTTCCAGATTTATTATAACTACCAAATATGTTTCTGTAGAGTCTGAAGAAGATAGGTCATACTCTTTTCATAAGTTTGGCTTTATAGGAGATTTTCTAATTCTAATAAAAATTGACTTGTTGCTCCTAACGCAAACTTTCTATTGGTTCAAATGTCATAAACCTATTTCCATATTTTTTAAAAAATAAACATATAATTAAATACTTCTATTAGTTGCTTTTGCTGCATAATGCATATTATAGGTCCAGTTCTGCATCTATTGAATTATGCTTCCTGGAAGTCATGGGCCTGATTGTCTGTTGTCTGTTCTATCCTGTGGAATTTCAGTGCAGACAGCACTGAGCAATGCTGTTAGTATTTGTGCCTTGTATAGGCACTGATGGCTGTGAAGCATTGGCATCAATCATTGTGGTAAATGACGATTGGGCTGTATTTTGCACTCATATTGTGCTTAATTTGCAAATGTATAAATGATTGTACAGCACAGTGAGAAACTGAATCTGTAAGTGTTCCCTTCCATATTTTTCACAGGAAGCAGCCCTTGTATAACACTAATAAATTAGATGTCTAGTTAGAAAAATAATCCACTTTTGTCTTCTACCACACATCTCTCACTGTCAAATAAAATAAGGGTTGTACATGCATTGCCAGTTTGATTTGTGGACAGGACTTTGCACATATTCACCGTATAAAGCAGCAGTCATGTACTCAAAGACATGCGTCAATGCATGGGGAAATGAGCACACAGATACAGGGCACATAGATTAATGTCCCATACAAAGCTGTAGTGATAACATATCCTCATTTTGCAATCTCAGCAGTATTTTTGTGTAATTTTATTTGGTTTTAATTTTCTTAATTAAGTCAAGTACACAGAAAAAAAACAGAGATTTCCCTCCACCTTGGTCATAAATAAAGTGGGAACAGGAGTTGTGCAATGCAAACCACTAGCATTTGAAACTATCTGAATAACTGATAAAAATAGCAGGTTCCTGTAAATCTGGGATAAAGAAGATAAGATTGTAAGTTCTTGGAAAGTAAGAACACCCAATTAAAGATTGCCAGTCTTGACTTAAAGATGTTGAATGCTGGAGAACTCATGATGTTCCTAGGTATTTTTACAATGATTGATTACTGTGTCTGGTAAAATGGGTTCCTCATTTCCAGTGGGAACTGATACAGTTTCTCACAGGTGGATCTTGCTGTGCTCCTATCTGATACAAGGAAGTGCCAGCTACTACCAGAAATTTTATCTCCAGACAGGTACTTGCAGACTGTGATCAAATCACCTCTTAACCTCATTGACAAGAAAAATAAATTGACCTTGTTACATCTCTAGTGTAACACTCATGGGTAGAATTACAACCATTTTGTTTTTCAATTTTCCAGTAAGTTTTTGAAACAATGACAGAAGTAGCAGCTTCATAAGTAACTACTCCTTACTCCTACTTGTAATTCCATTTATTATACATAGAAAGGGCTGTAGCCTACTCTGATGACTCATATTTAGCTGATTATCCATGAGATCCTGTGTACCTTTTCCAAGTTCACTGATTTCCTGCATGCAGTTTCTCATCTTCTGTGTGACCTACATTTATTTCATTGCCGTTGGCCATATTGGAATATAAGTAAGTCTGTTTTAATGATGTGACTCAATTTGTTCCATATAATTTATTCTCGTTACTGGTTACTGTGCTATCAGTTTTTTGGCATCCATAATTTTCTTCAGCAAAAAGTTTATATTTTCTTCTAGATTGCTCATAAAGATTCTGAATAGCATTGAGAGAATAGCAAACCCACTTGGAATTACACTGAAAATACCCACATTGAATACTGACTGTCTTATCTCCAAGTTTTCAGATCTCCCAGTTTTTAATTATTTTATATGTGTAATACCTTTGTTCTGTTCTTTTATGACTGTCATTGGGCAGTCCTCAGCTAGTACAAATCTTCGTATATCTATTAGGAGGTTAGTTAATTATGAATATAATTTTCTGGTGTAAATATCAGATGGGATTGTCCTTGTGACCTCTTCAGCTGCATCCTGAAGCAGACACTCCTATTTTATTCCTCTCCTTTTTTAGAATCAATGTTTTCTCTGTTTTTAATGTATTTCCTGCCTTAAAATGACCAAAGATGATATTGCCATCAGTTTTTCAATTTTACTTTAATGTCATATACAAAATATCCATTCTACCTTACAACTTATATAAAATCCAATGTACAGTATCTTAAATTTGTTTAAATAGTATTATAAACATAACTTTCAGGAGGAGTCAGTCCTGGAGTGATGCAGTCTTTTGTTAATTACAGTTCCTTTTGATATCCCTGCTGTTCAGTAAAAAGTCCACCTTAGATTCGAGAAAGATCCTTATGAGCTCAGATTTGGTTCTTATCAAGCAAAAATAAACTCCCAGATTATTTTTTTTTCAACTTCGTGTCCCCCACACAGCTAGACAACATTCTGTGCTGGGGTGTCCATCCAGTTTGAATGTCATTTGACATCATCTACTTCAGAGCTCATCTTCATCCGATAAAGCGTCAAGGTAATCTGTATCAACGTATAAGAGAAATCCAGAAAACAAACTGTCTGCCCATGTTGGATCAGAAAATAGACCATTTTGGTCAGCGTAGAAGATCTCAAGCCATACTTCGTCTTCTGGCTGAAGGTAGATCACTGTGGATCCAGAAGCTACATCATGGTTGCCTGTGTTCGCATCAAATGTCTTTATCCGGTACTTCCCATTGTGAACCAGCCCAATCGCAAGATGCTTGTTTGCTAAGGTGATATCATAAGAAAAATAATAAATCCCTGGGATGGCACAAATAAACTTCCCTGTGGAAGGGTTGTAATGCTCCCCCTCATTGAAGAGGACTTTATTGAATACAATTGGTAATCTTTCCGCTGGGTAGCTGGTGGTGATGCCAACAGAAAAGGCAGATTTCAGCACTATCTTTCCACACTTACAGACCCCTGGTGCACCTGGCTCTCCTCGGTCTCCTTTATCTCCCTTAGGTCCAGGTGGTCCAGCTGGACCTACTTCACCTTTGGCACCAGTCAATCCTCCAGGTCCTTTTTTACCAGACTGACCTTGGTCTCCTTTCTCTCCAGCTGGTCCTAATGGCCCAGTCTTTCCTCTTAAACCTTCAAAAACATTTTAAGTTAGTTAATCGTTGCATATATCATCTCAGTAAATGACTGTGTGGGCTACTGTGTGTGCCTGAACAAATAAGAAAAACATGGTCAGAATTTCAAAATGCTCCAAAAATACTTTCAAAATCTTCTAATAAGTTTGTGAAAGGAATGGTAGGTTGGAACAGAGGACCAGGCTCCACAGCCCAGGGGTCCTTTGTTTCTATGTTCCTCCTTTTCCTCATACGTCTTGATTACGCATTGAAGAATTTTATATGTAATCAGTCGATTGCCGACTGAACTATGGGCACTGCTGACGGGAAGGACAGCAGAGTGGCTACCTATATTATGATACTTGTGCGCTAAATATCTCCTACTCTTTGAGCATTTTTACTGTGTACCTAAATACCTGCTAATCTTTTATTTCCAGCTAATGGCACAAATGAGACTATTTATTTGACACCACACATGCTTCATTTTTCCCAGACTTTTTCTTAGCATCTATGCGCAGAGAGGCTATGCATTTACATTTATTTACACAGATTTCAGTATATGCATATTAGACATATCTAAAATATATCTAGATATTTTCTTTCTCTCACTATATGTACATGCATCACACTTAAACCCACACAGCCACATACACACATTCATCGTGTATATATCTATATATGTAGAACAGTGATGATGGAAGGTCTTACTTTGTTCTACTACTGTGTTAGATGACACAAATATTCAATACCTGCGCTCCCCTTTTCACCTTTTTCTCCCTTCCTGCCATCTCTACCATCTCTTCCTGGAAGACCAATGCGTCCATGTGGGCCCGGGGATCCGCCAGCTCCAGGGGGACCTGCAGGGCCCGGCAAACCAGGGATGCTACAGATGTATCTGGTGTAGTAATTTTCTCCTTTGAACTGGTTTTGAAGAGGTTGTTCGCTTGTGTAGATGGCAAAACTTGTAATGTAAAGCAACACAAACATCCTTGGATCTGGAAAAAATACATATGAATATGACTATTTATGCATATTATGGCACTCTAGTCACATGGAGATGGCTCTGAATATGCTAATGAGAGTGACACTGCAGTGCATTATGCACAGGTACATGTGCAGAGATCACCCTGGGATTTCTGCATTACCAGAATCCATGTAGGAGGCAAGGAGGAAAATCTGTCAGGTTGGACCTTTTTCTGGTCACCGTAAATGTTACTGTATGTCTTTCAAGTAGCCTGTAGACTGACATAGTATAAACTGGCCAATACCAGCTTTTTTGGACCAAATTTTGACACGTTAAAAAAAGAATCTGGATTTTTCAATGCAGAGTCCTTGCTTGCATAGTTTGGTTTGGGTTTGGGACTGGTATAAGCTTTATGGAGAAAAGCCCTCTTGCTGGAAGCAGTTGTGTCTGTACTAGGAGAATGTGCCTGTAGGAGCAGTCTCTTCTAGTGAGGACAAAGCTTACACCTTCATTTAATTTTGAAATTTGCCCTTATGGTTACACATTAATCTCCAGCCTGAATAACTGCAGCAGAAACTTGCTGAGCCTACAGAAGGGATACCAGTAAGACAGCTACAGCTTCCAGTGCCTGGTTGGAAACCCTGATGACCACAGCACAAATAACCACTTCACCCTAATCCGGCAGGTCAAATCAGGCAGCTGCCCTGTGGGGAATTGATGGAGTGTGAATGGGCTGCTAACAGGTTGGCGTTTTTTAAGCCTGGCTCGGACTGCCATATGAAATGAACTGTGTTGCAATATGTTGCAAGAAAATTGTTTAAAGCTTTAGATATAGTATTTAGGTGTTTTCATAAATGATTGAGTGTAAATCGGATTTCTCTGTTCCACTATATACTGGGAGAGAAAAGAAAAAACACTGTAACATGCTGAGGAGTTGCAATACCTGATGTACAAAGGTGTATTAAATTAGTGTTGCATTAGCAGAGTCAGTCATGGGTCAGGTGAGATTTTGCAAGTCAAGCTGTTTTTTCTAGTTCCCTTGCTGGCTTCTCAGAAGACTTGTGTGGGGTTTTTTGTTGGAGTTGTCCATTCCTTCAGAGCTAATTTTCAGCATTCAAGGAAATCAGACTCCACTGGTTTCTGTGCAGAGAAAAAGAAGATATGGAGTGGGGGATTCAGAAAAATATATGTGTGAGATACCATCTACCTTTTTTTACAGTGAAACTCAGGTTCATTCTCAAACCCAGAGTTAAAGAAGTTGCAAAGTGAATTAATCTAGAAATCGTTGTTCCCATTCCTTTCTCTGTAATACTGATTGGCATTGACTGATTGATTTAAAAATCCAAACCGTTACATTTATTTGCAGTTCATGATATTTCAGCTGGTGTATGGCACAGTCAAATCTATTCAGCAGAGAAAAAGACCAGCATATACACATACACATACACAGTCTTTCTGAAGAATCTTTTCTGTTTTACAGAATAGAAAATTAGAAACTGTCTTGGTATCAATGGCAATGCAGAAAAAAGCATGAAAATATTATAGTTGGAGAGAAATAAGCAATGCTCCAAAATTCTCTTCAGTGATGTATATTCTGCTTTTCATATTAAGCATCTTCTATCAAATTGGCAGAAATCAAACTATTAATTTTGCTGTCATTTGATAAAGCCTTAAAGTACAGTCAGGCACAACAGCCTCCAAGAGTGGATTAACATATGAATGCTTAACATTACAGCAGAGCAGCAAATGATAACTCCAAGGCAGTAGTTAGCTACAAGCACAAACTTCACAGCGACGTTTGCTCTGATGTATTACTGAGTGTACCCAAATAAAGCTCGTGGATTTTCATAGGACTTAAATCAGGGACAACAAAGCTCTCTGCAGAGAAGAACAACTTTAAGCACTTAGCCAGGAGAGAGCAGCTTGGAGGGAGTTCATGCCTAAGACTGCATATGCATTTTACATAAAGCTGATGGATAAGAAGCAGACACGACCTAAGGATCAAGGACTGGAGCAAAAACTGCCCTTTGCCAGATGAAAGCCTGAATCAGTAGGCTAGATGTTCCCACACTGTTGCACGTAAGCCAAGCAAAACCAATCTCAACAACTGCTGGTTTTGCCTATGTCCAGGATCTTTTACAAATCAGAGTAAGAGCCTTCACACAGCTGCTCCTGTCACTGGCTGGCCAGTTAATTTATTGATGCATGAAGCTGTCTCCAGCTCCCAGACCTCCCCTGCTGTTCTTCTCATGTGCCTACAGGAAATGAATTAGTCTGGGACATGTGTTTCTGCTAAGGCCATGGGAAAAAAATAATTTGGGGAAGGTGAGGGGAATGGGGTTATTGAGGTAGGGATGTGCCTTAGATGGCTAGGGTATTGTGGTTGGAAAACCAATTTGGGAAGGAGAAGGCATAGAGGGGAGTATGTGGAGCTTTCAGCTATGGGTTGGGGGTCTTAAGGAGTGATGGGGCTTTGAAGCAGAATGGTGGGACTGCAGGAAGGGGCACAGAGCTGGGATTGGGAGGAAATGGTGATAATATTCAGGCGATGATGTTTGCAGCCCTTAATTTAGGCTTGGGGGCAGTACAGAAGGCTGCTTCCAACAGTGGCACCAAACAAATGCCATTTGGGAAATGATGCATTAAGCCACAGAATCAGGACTTCTCTTGCCCTTTGACTTCAGACTCTTGCATATCTTCCTGCATAATGGACCAATTTTAAAGGAGGGGTGGAAGGTGCCTCTCAGTTACTGCAGCAGTCTCTTGGAAAATGTGAATCTCCTCAGACCAAGGAAGGATGTACATCATTGAACCCATGCCCTGTTTCCTGGTGAGTGCTCTAAAAGATAAATTGTAATGTTAAAGGTGAATGATAACATATAGCCATGCTTTTGAAATTTCAGGCTGAATTAGGAGGCCAAAATCAGAGATTTCAGTTCACCTGGGCTTATGAAATTAGAGGGTGGAATAGACATCCCAGATCACTTCCTCAGGAGTCACCTATGTTGCAGTGAACTACTTGATCACAGAGAGTTAACTGGTAGGCAGAAAGCGAGTCATAAATTACACTTTGGTCCTGGCTTCTGGTTACAAACTTTTGTCCATAAACTGGGGTAGGAAACAATGTCATTTATATATGCAAAATAATTTTTCTTCTGGGAAAAACAGCATTTGAGGAGTTCATTCTTTTTTCCAAATATTGAAAGCCAGAACAAGCACATGGTATTCTTGTTCACAACAATAACAATCATCTTCATCAAAACCATCACCAAAAATAATAATGAGAATGATATGAACACAGGATTAGAATAACATTATTCCAAGTTTATAAAATGGCATTTCAATAGGTTCCAAATCCACTAGGTAGAGCAAGAGTGCATGCCAAGGCATTTGCTGGAAGAAGATGGACATGCTGATCAGTTCTAATGTGCAGTGATTTCTGGAACCTCCTTTTTAAGTGAGGGTGGCAGATTCATTTGTTCTGTCACTGTTCAAATTGCACAAGCAGCATGATCACTGCCCTTGTGCATAAACCCAAAAGATCATCTGATTCTTTTGATATTGGAAAAATATTAAAATAGCTATTCTGGACCTAATACCTTGTTGCAGTCTGTTAAGGTGACAGATCTAATGAATCAAAAGAAACATCAAAAGAAGCGTGGCCAGCAGGTTGAGGTAGGTGATTCTGCCCCTCTACTCCATTCTGGTGAGACTCCACCTGGAGTACAGTGTCCAGCTCTGGAGTCCTTAGTTCAGGAAAGACATGGACCTGTTGGAGTGGGTCCAGAGAAGGGCCAAGAAAATAATCAGAGGGATGGAGCACCTCTCCTATGAGGAAAGGCTGAGAGAGTTGGGGTTGTTCAGCCTGGAGAAGAGAAGGCTCCAGGGAGACCTTATTGCAGCCTTTCAGTACTTGAAGGAGGCTTATAAGATGGGGACAGACCTTTTAGTAGGGCCTGTTGTGATAGGACAAGGGGTAATGGTTTTAAAGTAAAAGAGGGCAGATTTACACTAGATATAAGGAAGACATTTTTTATAATGAGGATGGTGAAACACTGGAACAGGTTGCCCAGAGAGGTGGTAGATGCCCTATGCCTGGAAACATTCAAGGTCAGGTTGGCTGGGGCTCTGAGCAACCTGATCTAGCTGAAGATGTCCCTGCTTATTGGAGGGGGGTTGGACTAGATGACCTTTAAAGGTCCCTTTCAACCTGAACTGTTCTATGATTCTATGATCTACCTTGAGAAGATACTCTGTATGTTACATTCCCATCTAAGCTAGGTGCTGGGCGGAGGGTCTTTAACATCAAGCCTTTAAGAAATCTCACTTCATTACTAATATACTCAGACTATGTCATTAACATTTTTTTAAGCTTAGGAATTCAGGGACTGTAGCAAATTCCCAGTTTTGAGACTTTCTGGTATATGATCTAATCTTCTTCCCTTGTCCAGCTATGCAGGTCTTAATTCTAAAAATTACTAACTGGCATTGTTTTGAAACAATCCTAGAAGATTTCCCATGAATGTGTTATAAATAAAAGCTGGGTCAAAAGCCAGTAATTATTAGTCACAAGTTATCCTGGCTGTGTTCTTACTTTTGTCTTTCGTTGCTAGCTTTGAATTCACTTCCAATGCATATATATGCACAACTATTTGAGGAGGAGAAGAAGATGTGTTTTAACTTCCTTGTGGAAAAAGATGTAGATGAGAAATAGTGATGCTCCTGGGCCTTTTCTGTCTGCAGCACTGGCAATGGCTTAGTGGTGCAGAACAGGATAGTCTATACCTCATTGGGCTCTCCAATAGCAAAGGCCCATACTGCCTCACATCACTACCTTGCATCCCCACTGTGGCATGTACAGACCTTCCCCAGCTCTGCCATCCAGGAGAGCTGTGGTAGGAGAAACAAGGAAGGCAGAGCAGGAGGTACTAAGTCAGGATGAGAAGCAGAGAGATACAACCTCAACAATTAGCTTGAACTCTCACTAGCTATGCCTGTCTTTTCCTTCTCAAAACATGATCCACAAAAATCAGTTGTGTCCACATGCCTGAAGGGTCCAAACCTGCCATTCATTTTGCCACCTCCACTGACCTTTCTACAAAGCCTCAGAAACAGTGGCTTGCAGTTTAGCATGCCACACTCTGCAGTTTATTTGCACTGTATGATTTTCATGCTATTTAGAATACAAGTCTTAATTACGGATTTTTTCCCAGGTATTTTATGTTGATGATTCACCTTCAATTGGGCACAGGTTTATGCATCTCCCAGCTTGTTTTGTGTTATGAGGACCATGCTGGACTTCCAGAGCTCCACCTATAAGACCCTGTCTTACTCTACGGAATCAAGACCACAGCTGGCCACCACCACACTCCAACACAAGGGAAGCAAAGACAATGTAAAGCCATGTGAAGATTGCTGGATTCTATAGCTAACCTTGTCTTTGCTTCCCTTATGTAAGAAGGGGAGAGTGACCTAAACACTTTTTGAGCAGTCTGAACTTTTGATTCCCAGTCCCAGAATGGCTGATGGTGCCCAAAGGGATCAGTCAGCCAGTGGGAAGGAACATTAGCTAAGTATTTCTGAGAAAACAATCCTTAAAGGCCTTATTAGCAATGCTGACATTTAACAGTCTCACTTGCTAAGTTTGTACTCAGTCATGTTTGAACAGTCTCCTTCATAAGTACATTGAACACAGTCAGATTCTTCAACCACGTCTCAAGCCTTCAGGAAAAATAGAGTGCTTATAATCAAGACCAGAAGTTCAATGTGTTTGATTTTTCAAAATATCAAAGGAGTGGGAGTCATTCTGTTTCTCAGTGTCTGACTTGAAACATAGTCTCTCTTTTTGGTTCCAGCCATTCCCATTATTTGGGAATGCCCTAGAAGCTGATCAAGGCGTGTATCGGTGAGATAGTCTGACTCAGCTGGGGGGAATTTTAACATGAGGGCTGGCAGGCAAAGCAGTTTCACTGCCAGCTGTACCAGAACACACAAACAAATGAAACCTGACAGAATTTGTCTTGACAGAGAGTTGAGAAACAAGGCCAGTTGCTTACAGTTGGCAATTAACATGGAGACAATAATATGTTTGCAATGTAGTGAAAAATGGCCAGGACTTAACACTGGAAGACTCAGGATACAAGTGTCCCTACACCTCGGGTACAAGCTTCTTTAAAAGGTTTTCTCTATTTTCTTAAAATAAAAAGAGACAGGAGCCATAAATCACAAGCTGTCTTCAGGGATGACCTGGAATTTGCAGGGTTAGTTATGAATCTGAACTGACACCAAGCATGTGGAAGTATATAGGCATCTAAAGATGTGGATGGATGTCTAGAGCAGTGTGCCCATCTCCCATGGAGTGCCTTTCAGTTCAGGCAGGCTTCCTCTTCTTGGTTCCTCCTCAGCTCTTGCCAGGGGAATTTCCATCTGCTATCTTAGATCATTCTGCTTTACCAACCTTGCAATGATAGAAGAGAAATGGAGAACAGACTGGGAAAACCTTTTCAGATGGCATGGAAAGAGGAAAAACAGAGGGCACAAAATGAAAATGTCAGACTGCATGGCACATGAGGACAAACAAGAACAAGAGTCATAGATTATTGCCACAGGTCGTAGGGGACAGACTCTCACTGCCTTGTGCCTTGTGCTCACTTGTGTTCACACCTGGGCTTTGTGAGCAGAAATCCATAAAGAGCTCCCATCATGAGAGCAATCGCTTTGCACAGGGATGAGCAATGGGGACCAGCCAGAAAAGCGAGCTCAGGAAACACACAGCAAGAACAACTTTGGGAACTTTGCTGGATTTCTGTCTCAGTATGTTCTAGTCCCCGGGCATGGCTTAATGCTCATCCCCTCAAGGTAAATGTCATTTATTAGATCACAGACACCTCTGAAGATGGATTCTCCTTCACCCGGTTGCTCCCTTGGTGACAGCATATTGTACCAAAGAACAGTGTTCAACATTTAAAAAGATAATCGTGCAGAGAAGAAAGTTTCCAGACCCTGAAAGGGTCACTCCTCCCCCAGCACATTGTTTTCTTCTGGAAGTTTATCAAATGATATCACCCAGTAGTGTGCCTTTCTGGGAACCCTGCGGAAAAGTAGGCATCCAGCCAGGGACTACATTCTACATTAAACTAGGCAAAGACCAAAGGAGCAATTGAAATGCTTGGACAGGACTAAGCTGGTTGATTTCCCCTGAAGCAAGTTGGGGAAGGCTCCTATAAACTTCTCTGCCAGAGGAGCAGTGGAGGCTCTGATCTGGGGCAGGGAGCAGCCGTGTTCAGCTGAGTGGCAACCTCTTGTCCCTGCTCTGCTGTACATGGAAGAGGGCATCTGTCCGGGGCTTGACATGAGTAAATTTTTTCACACTGCAAACAGTCATAGTTAAGTTAGCAATATTTTTAAGTGTACAAAGGGTCTCTCTGCACTGCTGTTGCAACACAGCAAGCCATTAGCTTTTCCAGGAGGGGAACTGGAAATTTTGCCTATGTGGGCAAATCTCCAGGTAGAAGTGGCTTGCTAAATACTGTGTTTCCTTCAATCCCGGTGATATTGTAAACCATCCTTAACATACTGGGGAGTGCAAAAGTAGGATAAAGTATACATTTTCTAACTTCAAAATTTGGGTAAGTGTGCATGTCTGACAAGACTGTGGAGGACTAATTAGGGGGGTTTTTTGACACTTAGAAGATGGAAGGCATTGTAAAAGCCCTATAGTATGAATTTAATTATCTTAAACCACTCTGAATTTTATTACTGAGAGTTTACATGTTGCAGCATAAAAGCAGAAATTTCTGAAGTGCTCCATACTAGCCAAGCTGTGCTCCCAGGAACAGCAGAACTCACAACAGAGCTCAGATAATACCAGTCCTGAAAAAACCTCACTACAGCTCCCAGGTTCCTGCTTGAGAACCTTCAAAAGATAACTACACAATTGTGCATTTGAAAACAGACTTAGAAAATCAGCATTCAGGAATTAAATATTCCTGGGTAAGAAATAACTGTGTGGTACTAAGACCTTTGGGCTGAATTTACAGAAGTTCCTATAAGTTCCAACTTTTACATATGACTTTCACATATAGAAAATGCACCTTGGGGGGAGTTGGATACCCAAGTCCAAATGAATGAACCGTAAAACCTGTGATGTACCGACTGGAACGTGAGAGGCTGCCTTAGCCTAGAGTTTCTGAAGAGAGCCTCTCCAGGCACATCCACAGGAGCAGCGCTGTGCAACACAGGTACTCAGGACAGGAACGTGAGACCCAGGCTGTGCACACCTGACATGGCTCAATGCCCAAGCAACCTGGAGCCATGCAGATACTGCTGGCTTTCTTGCAGGACTGCGTCCACAGGGCACTGCACTATCCACTGCCCAGAGTTAGCTGCAAGGTCTCCATCTTCTGACCCTTGGCGCACTGCTGGCATGTTCAGGAGCACCAAAGAGAGAGCCTCAACATGAAACCAAAGAGTAAAACTTAAGAGAGAGGTTGTGGCTGTGAAGGTGAATCTCTTAGGAGTCTTAGTCTTAGTCTTAGGAGGCCACGTCTCAGTGACACAAACAACAAATGCATTTAAAAGCTCAAGCCTTGCTATAAATAGAATCATAGAATCGTTTAGGTTGGAAAAGACCTTTAAGATCATCCAGTCCAACCATTAACCTACACTACCAAGTCTACTCTAAGCCAATCAAGGGTGGACTAGACTAAACCATGTCCCCAAGTGCCACATCTCCCTGTTTTTTGAACACTTCCAGGGATGGTGACTCCACCACCTCTCTGGGCAGCCTGTTCCAATTCTTGACCACCCTTTCCGTAAAGATCAGTGGGGCTTGAACTTCTGAAAGCCTAAGGCATTTTGAAAATGGCACGAGAGCTTTGAAGCCTCATGTGCTTTTCAAAATGCCACCCACTTTAACGTATGTCCCCAGCCTCTGGGACTGCCAGGCTCTCACATCAGCCCCGGTGGTCTCCATGCTGGTGCTCTAACTTGTCAGTACAGGAGATAAAAATCTGGCCTCAATATCAGCATACTTTCCTGACTGTGGCTGTTCTGGGAAAAATCCTGTTCTTGTGGAGTGAGTCTACCTCAAAGCTATTACTTCAACAGTATTACTTCTATATTTATACTGGAATAGAAAAAGGAGAATTTGTCCTGGTTTAGTCACATGTGTGATTGTTATGGTTAATGTCAGATTGAGGAGATTGGAGCCAGGAAGATATAAAAATAGAACGAAATTTATGTAATGTCTGCTTTTGGGTAATAGCACATTTTTTAAGTGTGCTGCTTCTTAATTAAATCAAACCTTTAAATAACAACTTGATTTTCAGCAAGCTTGACCTCTTTGCGAGACTAAAGGACATAGACATTAGAAAGACGGCTCTAAACAGTTTGGAGCTGTAAAATAAAATTCCATTTAAATTCTATATGGTATGGTATTTTCTTATTGAAACAAAGACTTGTGTTTCCATAGAAGAGCAGAAGGGACAATGCATCCTGCCTCCCATCGGGCTTCACAGGAACACCAGCTCCACCCAAGCCCACTCTCTGGCAACCCCGTTGGTACCCAGCAAGCACTCACACAGGGCCTGCGTTTCTAGTTGATGGCCCTAATGTCTGATGTTCTACAGCTTCACGTCTTGTGGAGCTGTTTGTGTTGGGCAGGGGCTGGCTGCTCCCTGGGGCTGGGAGTGATGGAGCTCCCCACAGGGCAGGGCAGGGTCTCTCCAGCCAGAGCCCTTCCCATCACCCCAGCAGGGACCAGGGCAGCCCGGAGGCGCCCAGGGGCACCCCTAGCATCCGAGGCCAGGCCAGGACGTCAGCCTGTGGGTGGGGGTCAGCTGGGCTGGAATGGGGTCCTGGACCATGGGCAGGGTGGTGGGACGCTGCAGGAGGGGCTGGCAGGGCCAGTCAGGGATGTCAGTGCCCTCATGGCTCTGACAGTTTGTACTTATTCAAAGAGGAAAAAAGCATTGTGATCCCAATCTGGCAGCATGAGTCCACTCCACATATGGAAATAACAGTTTTCAGCACACGGCATTCAAAGGTCTGTTTAATTCCTTACCCCTCTCCCCACTGCAGCACTCACTGAGCCACATAGCCAACTCGTGTCCTTCAGGATTTGCTCTTGCTTTCATCAGTCTCCTGATGAGAACCATTTCTATGGTGGACTGTTTGGATTTGCGTGGTCTCAGTCTGAGTTGTTTGGGTTTTTTGAATACCTAAACTGCTGTGTGTTGTGAAGATGTAAGTGTCAAGCTTGCTTATTTGAAGAAATGTTTGGATTGTTCTCAAAACACATTGAAAAATCTAAAATCTTTTATAAGAGCTTTTTATCATTGAAGTAACACTGACTAATCTTTTTTCCTCTGTATTTCTGACTTGGACATTTCAGGCAGGCAGCGTTAAACCTCCAAGAAAAAAAGAGTATTGTTTTATAATTTATTTGTTTTCTAATTTGTACAAACCTTGAAAGTGAAAAACTCATTCTGTTGTATAGAGCTCTGGAGAGTCTGTCAGTCTGTTTTGTTAACTACTATAGGCTACTGTATATCCTAATTGCAATATATCCCAATAAGTCTTTAAAAAGTTTAACAAGCATAAGATACTGAGGAGAGAACCAAAGAGGAGAGGGGAAGTGAGAAGAGCTGAGCTTTGTCTTCTTTTGTCTGACAGAAATTTGTATGACACAAATTCACTTAGAAGAATGACAGTTTTTCCTGTGATATGATAACTTCAGTTTGATACACATAATCATTGTCAGCCTGATTCTGTACCTACTGAAATCAAATGCAAATCTCTCTTTTATTAGTGGTGTTTGATCAGATTCACAGAGAGGAAGAAAGAAAACAGAGCACAGAGTTTTCTTTCAGGAGATCTGATTTCTGTTCCTCGATCAGAAATGTCTATTCCATGGCAAATATTTAATCTTACATGCTTCTCTTTCTTCATCAGTAAAACAACATCAATAATATTGGGGTAATATTGCTCTGCTGATGTAAAACCAGATTATTTCAAAAGCACTTTTCAGATTCTACTTTTTTTAAGTAATTGTGAACTGCCATTTCATATTTCAAATCATTTATCTCATGGGAGATTAAAATGGGTGAAGTCAGCATAATTCCTGCAGTTTTTTCAGTACAGTGCAGATGAGGCCTGGCATCTGATAGCTGGTCATTTCTGACTTTGTAACAGAGTGTCGTGGTTTAGCCCCAGCCAGCAACTAAGCACCACGCAGCCGCTCGCTCACTCCCCCTGCCCCGGTGGGATGGGGGAGAGAATTGGAGGAGTAAGAGTGAGAAACACTCCTGGGTTGAGATAAGAACAGTTTAATAATTGAAATAAATTAAAATAGCAATTATAATAATAACAATATAATAATGATAATAGTAATAGTAATATACAAAGCAAGTGATGCACAATGCAATTGCTCACCACCTGCCGACCGATACCCAGACAGTTCCCAAGCAGCAATCGCTGCCCCCCGGCCAACCCCCCCCAGTTTATATACTGAGCATGACGCCATATGGTATGGAATAGCCCTTTGGTCAGTTTGGATCAACTATTCTGGCTGTGCCCCCTCCCAGTTTCTTGTGCACCTGGCAGAGCATGGGAAGCTGAAAAGTCCTTGACTAGCATAAGCAGTACTCAGCAACAACTAAAAACATCAGTGTGTTATCAGCATTCTTCTCCTACTAAATCCAAACCACAGCACTATGCCTGTTATTAGGAAGAAAATTAACTCTATCCCAGCCGAAACCAGGACACAGAGCATCAGCCATACTCCTGCTTATCATTAAGAACAAAATTTGGGCCTCGTAGTTGGGCATAGCTCTGTTGAAACCACATGCCTTGTATTCATATCTGGCCTTGAAGGTGTTTTCTCACTTAAGTTCTTGCAACAATAATTTGCCTGTGTTTTGAAATCCGTCCTATCCGGGAAGTGCTTGTTTCCTTGGGTTCCTCCAGGGAACAGCACAAAGAAGCTGCAGCTGTCAGTCAACTTGCCACTCTTCAGTTTGCAAATCTGACCTTTGGCTGGTAACGAGTGGGCTTTACCTTGACTTTGTTCTGCATGTGTGTGATGCTTCAGGGTGATCTCAGCTGGGTCTCCACGGGACAGAAGTGGGCATTTCTGGATGGTATGAAGGTCACAGAGTGTTTCGCAACCAATTTAATTTCATTTTCATTTGAATTTGCCCTGATCTCAGCCTGCCAACAAGTCCCACCTAACCTTGAATTACAGGGTGTTAGAGTTGCCCTAGGAGGTCCCCAACCCAGCTGGTCTTCCCCACATTGATTAAGATGCCACTGTGTTGCAAATAGCATAGATGGAGACATCTTACCCAAATGCAGCATGCTGAGGTTAGTCCATGTCCTGGTTTAGGCTGGGATAGAGTTAATTTTCTTCCTAATAGCAGGCATAGTGCTGTGTTTTGGGTTTAGTATGAGAATAATGCTGATAACACACTGATGTTTTAGTTGTTGCTGAGCAGTGCTTATGCTAGTCAAGGACTTGTCAGCTTCCCATGCTCTGCCAGGTGCACAAGAAAGTGGGAGGGGGCACAGCCAGAATAGTTGATCCAAACTGGCCAAAGGGCTATTCCATACCATATGGCGTCATGCTCAGTATAGAAACTGGGGGGGGTTGGCTGGGGAGCAGCGATCGCTGCTCGGGGACAGGCTGGGTGTCTGTCAGCAGGTGGTGAGCAATTACATTGTACATCACTGGCGTTGTAAATTATTATTATTATTTCCCCTTCCTTTTCTGTCCTATTAAACTGTCTTTATCTCAGTCAACAAATTTTACTTTTTTTTTTTTCCAATTCTCTCCGCCATCTCACTGGGGAGGGGGAGAGTGGGGGAACAGCTGTGCGGTGCTTGGATGCTGGCTGGGGTTAAACTGCGACTGTCCACAAAGCCAGTAAATGTACATTTGGGTGGACCCTAAGCTGTGTGGTGCACTGTGCCCTGGGGGTACCAGCTGGATTGCCCAGACACAGCCCCAGAGGGGTTCCTTTTGGGGAAGGAGTAAAAAGGACACACAGGTAGCACAGAGTCATATCGACGGATGACACAGTCTTGGGGTGCACCTGCAGTGCAAACACAGCCCAAGGTGGTGGTATGTGGTAGGTTATGCCAAAGTATGCATATTTCTTAAAAAGAAAAGGGATTATAGATAACCCTCTTTGCAATTTCATAATCGGTGAATATGACTTTGCCTTATTCCAGTTTCTGGAGTTTTGCTCAGGTGTCTCATTCAAATATCCACTGATATAGTTTACAATGATGACAATAAACTTAATGTTATTTTACAGTTGCGACTCCATGGCAGCTGTCTGCCATGAGCCTTTTTGCATTTTAAACAGTGACCTTGATTTTAATTTATTTCTTAAGAAATTCTGGCTCGTCTAAGACAAACAGTATGTCAGAATCACTTCTAATGATCTGTCCCCCAGAAATTTCCTTACATAATTGTTAATACAAATAAAATATATTAAAAAAGAGGAGTCATGCAAGGCTTAGAGCATATTAACTTCAAGTTTCCATCAGGGTAAAGGGGTTTGTAATTTCCACTTTAATGGAAACCTATGGAGATTCAGAAAGTATTGACTTGCAAATAAAGTTGAAAATACATAAAACATTGTGAAGCTTTCTCTTGCCTTGGTTAAAATGACCTTTCTTCTCAGTGATAAAACTATTTAAGTTTTATGGCATGGAATCAAGATATAAAACTGAAAAAAGTTCTTATAATTTAAAGTCTCTCAGATCAGTTCAGGCAGTTGCTTTTCCCTCAGCCAGGGCATAATTTGATGGCAGACAAGTGTGTATATGTGTGCATGTGTGTGTGTGCATACACATATACATTTGTACCTTTAGCAGCCAAAGGGGTCCTGATTCTCACTTAGCTTTTCTTCAAGGCCCTGGAGCATGGTGGATGCATTTTATGTCAAAGATATTATTAAAGTTTTTTTTTTCTATTGACTTTGACCGATGGAGTTAATTTTCTTTAATACAGATCTATTCTCTGATGGCCTGAATTAACGATGTACTTAGATTTGTTTCTAGCTGATAAACAGTAAGCTGGCATGCAATAAGCCATTTTGTTGTCTTTATCTTTGTGATAGGTATCTTCACTGGGCATTGAAGAAAGTTCTATTTTGATATTTGTGTTTGTTTATTGCTTAAAATACACATTATGTCTTGAACAGGGTAATTGCAATTGAAAACTCTCCTATGCTTAAATGTCATGTCTTTCCTGCTTAGAATTCTCTTTTTCTTTCTTTGAGATGCTGTGATTTCTTATGAGACTTCTGTTTTTCCTTTTTCTTTAGGAAAGTTTAAATGTATGTACGTATGTGTACATATATATCTGTACACATAAACTGTAAAGTTAAAAAATAAGTTTTATAAATTTATCAGCTCATGGGAGAGAATATTGAAACACTTCGAGACAATTTTATTGACACATCTTCTCTGTTATAGATTTTATTTATTCTGCTTATTTTGTTAATGCATGAAGTTAGGTCTCTGCAGAAGTTCATAAGCCACTGCTTTTCCTTCTCCATAAAATTAATTAGTGTCCCAGTTTGTTCTCTTGGGGCAATTATGAGGTCATCCACAATAGTCATTTCATTATGTCTCTGTTTTGGGATTAATGTTCCATATGAATGACTCTGGTAAATATGATCAAAAGCCCTTCTAGCCCTGTACCCTCGCTTTCTGGCAGTGTCCTGTGGCAGGCCCTGGTGCTCTTCCCGAGGACATGGGAAGCACGTAATGATGCTTGCCGGGAGGTTATCTTCCTGCTTCGGGTGCTCTGCATCTGAGGTCTTCTGAACTGGAGATATTTTCTGAATCTTCGCTTTCTGCCAGCCTTGCTGGACTCCTTATCCATAAACTTGGAAAGAGTTCAAATTCTGGCTTTCCACAAAATACCTCATCAGTAAATTTGGTGGATTAATTATGCACAGAACACATTTGTCTCCCTTAAACCTTTTTGTCTTTCTTAAATCTTTTTAACTGATAATTTCATTTGATTCCTTCTATTTCTTGCATTATAAGAGACAGTGATTAATCTCCTCTTTAGTTTGTTATCTTTCTCAGAAAAGTGGTAACTTTGAACTCCTTATGATTGCCACAAATGTTTCCATGTTGAATATTTTTAATTTACGATTACAAATTCTAGCGGTTACATGTCCGCTAAATTGTAACAGCCATCTGCTCTTTTCCTCTAGTGTATTAACATTAGTAAGCAAGATTCTGAAGGTCAAGATCAGTAGGTCTAGCAGCTTCGCTGCTTTCATGTTACATCCTCAGATCAGTGTAAACCCATCATCTCTAACAAACATGTAGAAGTACAGCTGCAAAAATGCAGCTGCCTGAGATTGTGTTATCTGGTCTCTGCCAAAGAAGTACAACATGGGACAGAATCTCCCCACTGTAGCGATTGTCATTCTGCTAGACTTAAAAGGCAAGAGAAGTAGTAAAAAGTATATATAATGTTTTCCAGGAGACATTGGTGGCTCTTATAGAAAGAAAAAAACCCTTTGAATTCATCAAAGCTGCATAAGGTCTCATGTGTTTGCTACAGACGGCTGAAAGGACAGTCTTCCAGATACTCTCTAAAATACTGCTTTTGTTGGCGCACTTTTAACAAAACAATCATGGTTTCTTAATACAGATGTGTTTCATTATTAAAAATCAAGTTAGTTTATTTATCCGTTTTAACCACAGAATGTCAGATTATACAGGCTCTTGCTTTGCTCTCCATGAGTAGCCCGCTGAACGCAGCGGTGTCACTGATGACCGCATGTCTTCACAGCCACAATGCTGGCTAGGTTACGGGGTGATGACATTTGCCATTCCCTGTCGGGGTGGCTCTCCTCCTCCTCCTCCTTCTCCTCTTCCTCCTCCTCCTGTGCCTGCCAGTGCAGAGCTCCCCTCTCCTTGCTGGGCTCCTGACATTGCTGAACTCTCCTCCCAGCATCAGAGGCCCAAAGGTCAAAATCTGTCCCGCTTCCAACAGGCATATGGGGAAAAGACCCTTTTCCCCTTTGTTCCCTGTCTATTGGGATGCAGATTCCTCTGGGTTTTCTCTTTAATTGCCAGACACTGAGGCTGGAGGTGAGGGAGAAGGAGAGATGCAGCAGCATGTGAAGCCCAGGGGCAGCCACGGCTATCCTGGTGCACCTCTGTACGTCCCTCCAGATTGCCACCAAGTCCACATGGGACAGAGAGAAAGGGGGGCCTGTCTGGAGAGCAGTGTGGTGGCAGTGCAAAGGCTGGTCCCCACTGTGCGATGCTACAGCTGGCCAAGATGAAAGATGGCTGGGAAAAGTCCTTAAATGGAAATCTCAGATGTGCAATTTGTTTTTCCTGCCAGAAGTCTGGACGAAGTAAATTGTTTGTTTTAGTGAATGTTCAAGCTGTGGTGAGCCCAGATATCATAGTCACTTCTCCCTGTTTGAGGTCTATCTTCAAACCACGACAGGGATGCAGTATGCCAGCAGTTACAGAGGAGGGACCTGCTGGAAGGTCCCGGGGTGTAGGGTGTAGCCCCGAGCCCCCATTCACTGCCACTGCCCTCTCCTTGCTTGCAGACTTTTGAAGACTAGTCCTCTCTTTCAAACCCTGGAAACAGAGATGCTGTGCAGGTGGTACCACTTGTGCAGAAATAATCACAGCCAAACCAGCCTTCTCTCCAGAGGCCCTCGACTGTGGACAAAGGGCAATAATGACTCACTGCCTATTAGCAATCGTAGTAGGTTTGGCAAAAACAAGGATTCCGTTAAGCGAAGAGGTTGTTCTGTTTTGGAGCTTCATCTGTAAGCTGTGGGCTTGCTTTTTTCTATAATTTTTTCAAACCTTTCCTGTTTCTGCCCTGTTGGTGGGTGCCACAGTGAGGCCCGGGGAGAGCCAGGCCATCTGCAACTCTTTCTGTGCCCAAAAGCACAAAGACCTGGAGGCAGACGGGCAGCTGGGACCTGCTGCATGTAGCAAGTGCATGGAAACAATGCTGCTGCCATTTCAGAATGGCTAATGGTTGGTAGCTTCTTGGGTTTGCATGGGTTCATTTTGATATCTCTGAGGGAAAAATAAATGTGGCCAGAGGATAAAGCAAGAGGTTGTGCAACCTGAAAGGAGGTTGTAGCGAGGTGGGTGTTGGTCTCTTCTCCCAAGTAGCTAGCGATAGGACAAGAGGAAATGGGCTCAAGCTGCACCAGGGGAGGTTTAGGTTGGAAATTTGGAAAAATTTCTTTACGGAAAGGGTGGTCAAGAATTGGAACAGGCTGCCCAGAGAGGTGGTGGAGTCACCATCCCTGGAAGTGTTCCAAAAACGGGTAGATGTGGCACTTGGGGACATGGTTTAGTCTAGTCTACCCTTGATTGGCTTAGAGTAGACTTGGTAGTGTAGGTTAATGGTTGGACTGGATGATCTTAAAGGTCTTTTCCAACCTAAACGATTCTATGATTCTATGATTCTAAGTCTCTCTGTGCTAACCAAAAGGGGGGCAGCTAAAACCCACAGTGGGGAGAGGCCAGATGGAGGCTTTGTTCAGCATCCCTCTTGCCCGTGAGCTTGTACAGCTCAGGAACCCTGAGATCTCACTGTCTGCCTGTGTACATCCCTATTTACCATCCTGGTCTAGTCTGAATGCCAGGAAAACGTGCCGGGGGAACATGAAGTCCAGTCTGACCGTTTGAGTTACCAGTACTATCCTCTCCATAAAGACAACAGAAATTGCATCAAGGGCATCTGTTCCCTTCTGCTCATTGCTTGCCCCTTGCTGTGGCCTGCCTGTGTAGGATAAAGCAACTCCAGCATATCAGGGGGTTTTAACACTCACAGTCTTCCCTCATTCTTCTGATTGACTTTTACTGTGGGCTGAAGCTTGTAAACCTTTGACTCCTGTTTACAAATAGACAGCCTGGATAACATTAGCAAACATAAACAGTACTCTCCCTGAAAATCCTATTTTAAACACAGATTTTAAAGACCAATTTTATCTCTACCATCTGTAACTGGTTAAAATTCCAATTGTTTTTCTTAAAAAAGTTTTTAACAATGGATAGTAAGCATGAGGTAGATTAAAAGTAATTTAAATTGTAAGTTTTTTATTAAGAGTTTAGAAAAAATCTGTTCAAGACCTGGGTTATCTGCAGCCTCCAAATGGTGCTGAAAAAATGATAGTGCTCTCAGTTGTCATAGATCATTTTTTTCTTTTAATCTGTATATGTTTTTCTAACATTTATGCACAAACTTGCATTGGTTTATCTTCAAATAATTTAGTTAAATAAATTCCAGATCCTCAGTGGACACCTTCATTGATCTAGAATCAACCAATTTATTTTTATTTGGCCTAAGCTGGAATAAGGAGCTGTATAAACTAAGGATATAGTCAGGCTCTTGCTGCAGAAATGTGTGTACCAATTTAAAATGTAACTATCCCTCTGCAGTTTGTTACTGCTCTTCTGCTGGGGCTCCCTTTCTTTGTAGATCAGCCACTTCCACAGGCTGTTTAACCCATCTGGCACTGCATTAAATCATATGGGGAGCATCTGCATGCTTTGCTATCCAGTACCATTGTGTAGGGGAACATAAGAGCCCGGTGGGTAAGAGAGGGAAGGCTTCCCAGGTAGTAAATGGCTGACCAAGGCATAGTGCAGTGCAAACCATTCCTACCCTTGTTGGACCCATCGAGATTGGCTCTTTCAGCTGAGACACTGGGCTTTGCACTGCTGCAGGCACTCTTTCCTCCCACTGCCCTTTCTGCAGCTGTGGTCACCTTGCGCAGGAGATCTCAGCAGATAGTAGCTTTGTAAAACACCTCATCAGGATTCACCAGACTTATTTGTCAAAAGTTTAAGATGCCAGTGTGGCTGATACATCCTCCTTTCCTTCTGACCACTTTGCAGCTGGGGCAGGTGAAAACAGTTTTTATCCAGCACTGTTGTTTGCTAGGTGAATGGGAGCCAAAGCCCTAAAAATGTCCAGATGGGTGCTTGCACTGGTCTAATTAAATCAGCTGTGAAACATGTCTTTAGGCTGTGGACAGATGTTCATTTTGTAGAGAGCTGTGCCAGATGAAGATTACAAGCCACACCGCTGGAGGTTATTGCCCTCGCAGCTCTGCTGGCAGAGCCATCCCAGATCCTCTTTGGCTCAAGCAGGGTGCAGACATGCATCTCAGGTGGTGATGGCTAGAGAGGTCACTACCTGCCTGCCCACGCTGGCCTCCTTGGCACAGCACCAGCTCTGCTGGGTGCTCCAAAGTGTGTCTCCTGGCCTCTTTCAGTCAAAATGGAGCAGGTTGGCTTGTGCAGTGGGAATAAGATAGCTCTTTGCTCTGGTTGGTTGTGTCTGACAAGGAGTGGGGAGCCCTAACTAGCCAGGGGACAGTGAGAGCACAGGGGACAAGCTTGGGCTGGCACAGCTGGATCTGGAGAAGGCTCTCTGTCTGCAGGCCTCCTGCACCAGGGTAGGAGCAGAAACCTGTCCTATTGAGGAAGCCATGAGGGGCGACCTGTGGGCGAGGTATTTTGGAGAGTGGCAGGGGACTCAACTGCTTTGGGCTGCTCCCTTCCCAAGGTCTTGGCATTGGCTTGAGCTAGGGCCGTGGGGGTTGACGAAGGATTGTCAAAGGCAATCCAATCCAAACAAGAAAGCTTTTCTCGTCAAGCTGTTATGTTTTTACCAAATGTGTTAATGTGTGTAGAAACAAAGTATGACACAATGTTGACCAAGTCTGGTGAGCTGCTAGCTTCACTTGGCCAAAACTATCTTAGCAGATGGTATTAAACTTTCATTGTAACACTAAGGTCAACTGTGACAGATTAACATGCTTTTCATGTCTTAAACCCTATCTGCATTAGGAACTATCATATTCATTCTCATGACAATTCTCATTTAAAACATGTTAGCTTAAAAGCACCTTAAATGGCTTACAGATACATCTATATAGCCGTGACCTTAGCTGTTGAGCTGACCTATTTTCAAGCATGCCAAATTTGTGGTTTCTTCTCGTTGTTCAACAGTTGCTTATTATTAAAGAAGGCAGGTAATGCTGTTTCCACTGAAAAGTAGGATGAATGTCACTATAGCTGATGGTGCTGTCTGGCTTTCCTTAACTCTTCAAGCAAGTTTTTAATTAAGCATACATAATGCAGTCCTTCCTTACTGCCCTTTAGGGCAGTATTTCTTTTGATTGCACTTTTAGAGATCATCGTTACATGCAGAAATAAGTCCCTACCTGCATTTTTCGAGCAGTGAACCAAAAAGTGGCTGAAAGTAACCCCAAGTCCATGCCCTGTCCCCAAGGTCCTGCATTGCTTGTCCTCCCCGCCCGGACCAGAGGTCAGCCTGGCAGAGCATGCTTGGCCAGTACGTCATGACGTGGGGCAGAGCCTGCCATGGCCGTGCACAGCGTTAAGGTACAATGGGAAGAAATCATTAATTCATGGATCTGTCTGCAGAAAACAGAGGTCTCAGTGCCCATCTGTTTCCATGAGGGTAAGAAGGAAATCTGAGCCACCGGGGTCATCCCTGTTCTCCAAGGCACCCAGTCGTGTCCGTCTCCTTGGGAAACAAATGACTAATCTTTTGTGTATATAAACTGTATTTATGGGTTGTTTCATCTGTCCCCACAGTTTCCTTCACACTCTCCAAGCAGTGGAGAAATCATGTTCCCTGTTCCACGGAAACACGGCATTTATGTAAGTTGAGAGTGCTCCTGAGAGTATCCATTTACTTAACTCTGTTTTCAGGCCACTTCTTATTGCAGCTTTCCAGAGTTTTAGCAGCACAGCTCGCAGCCATGCAAGTGAAAGACTGACAATGGTAGCAGCAAAAGAAAAGGAGGCACAAGCAGCCCTAACTGAGGCAGGGATTGTCAGAGCAGGAGCTAGATTTGCTGCGGTGCCTTTGCTGGGTGGAACGCTGGGTTTGAGCTTGGCATTTGATTTTCTGTGACCACTAGATGGCATTAAAAATGCTGTTGTAGGCATCAGCTTGTCCCTGAAAAATTACCAAGTGTTGGGGTCATGCTGCAGTTAAAGGAGATACTTACGTCGCTTTTAATCAAAGGCATATTTTAATGTTTCTCTTAGGTGCAAAAATGTATTGGTAGGAGTCCTTCTATTGAGTGGAAATTAACCTTAGCAGCCAAATTCAGCTTCAAATAGCAAGGACTGCTGAAGTCAGTGCCATTTTCAGGTGGAAGATAACATAGCAGAAGATGAGGAGAAGGGAGGTTGCTCTGCTAATTACATTACAGGACCAGGCGCTAAGAAAAATCATCAGTTCTCATGTTGGTTCTGATGATTCTTTTTGTAGCTTTGGGCAAATCACAATCTGCTTCTTTTTTCTATTTCCATATGAAGGGCAATGATTTCCTGCCTTGCAGTGGTGCTGGAGGAGTTAGTTAATACTCATAAAGCACAAATGGAAAGAAGAAAAATACCAATGACTCCCGAAAGCTACTTGTAAGGAAGAGCTCTCCTGGTCTGTCCATCCTGCACCATCCAGCTATTGCTGTACCACTGTGATGGTTATAATAAGATGAGGGAGTACAGATAAATTTAAAATATTGCTGAATGCTACTGAAAGAAAGGAAAACAACTGAAAGAAAAGGACTAACATTTTTTTTGTTCTGTTTGCAGTGTAATTCATTACGGAAATTTCATGGTGAGTGAAAACAGCCCGCCTGCTGCTCTCCAAAACCCCTCAGAGTTAAAGAAACAGCCTGATGGATGGTGGCTTGCATGGCCCGACTCCCACCCGCAGTCCAGCTTCCCTCCGGCTGAGGGCGACTTTCAGTTCAAATCTGAAGCTTTGGTGCAGTCTCTGGTTTGGTTGCTTATTCATGATTAAAACTGCTAGTTGCTTGGAGTGCTTTGCAGCTGCTGTGAAAGGTAATGTCTCTTGTACATCCTCAGGACCAAGATCTTTGGTGATTTTACCACTGAAATATGCAATCCAGTTATAATGGCTTCTCATATTGCCAGACCATAAACAAAGACATTTCTGAACACTGTTAGGAGCTAAGTGAAAAGAATAGGGAATCCATTGTAAATTATTAGTGAGTGGGAAAATCTTGCCACAGCAATTGGTATGACTGCTGTGGTCATGAGATGACATATTTATTTTTACTCTTATCTTTATCTTTATTATTACTCAATCTTTATTGAGTGTAGTGGATATGAATACCCTAAGGAGAGCCAAAGGATTTTACAGGGCATACCGGGAACTACTTTTCATCATTTAGAAAGAAAGGGTTTAAAGGTTCAGATAAGGACAGTACTGAAAAAAGAGAATTTGGCATGATGTCCCTGAGAAAACAATACTGCAACAATGAAGAATGATATTCAAGCACGCTTTATACGGTGACTTCACTGCCAATGAAAAGAGACTGACTGTATGTCTTCCCATAATCACAGAGGGTATTTATGGCATAAAAGTAATTTTTGGTTTATCTGAAACTGAGTTTTATCAGCTGTCCTTTAGCAAACTGAGGAATCAGACTGTGGATGAGAGAGACATGAAAACTGTCAGAGCAAAACACACCCAACAAAACAAATGATTACTGATTGGCCTTGAAGTAAACTGAGAAAAACAATTTTCATAACAAAAATAAGACACTGAAGTGCTGTAACTGCAGTGCCAGACTGATTTCCAACCACTACTAAGAGTATCGGCTTTGTTTTTCCAAAGATAAATTTAGTTTTTCCGCTTGTCCCCACTGCACATTTTAGTGATGATGTTGGAGATTTTTCAATTTCCATTTAAGATTTTAAACAGCAAATACAGTTATCTTGGCAGCCTGCAGGAGAGCTGATGCGGTAGATAGAAGATGTGTAGCAAATGGTTTATACAAAGCTTGAGTTCAGGTTCCACTACACTCTCCGAAGCCATGCCACGGCCAGGTGACAGCAAGCACTGCGCAGCCTCAGGAGCAGCTAGCAGTCCTTCACATGGACCAGAAATGCAATGAGATGCTTTATTGGCTTGTTTCCTTGTTCTGCTAGGGCGGTGGTGCCCCTGTGCCTGGGCCTCACTGCCTGCAATGCATTACCCTCTGTAGAGGAGAGGCCGTATGGCAGCGCCTGTCCCCTATAGCAACGTGCCTGCTGCGTACGTGCAGGATGAGCAGACCCAGCGCGTGCTGTAAAACGTGTCCAACCCAAGCAAGACCAGTCTTGCTGTGTTCGTACACCAGGTGAGTGGCGAGAAGGCCCCTGGGTCTTCTGCAGGAGCCTGCTATGATAGAGGAGGTAGGGCAGGAGGAAGGCAATGAGCACAAAGAGGCTGCTGCCGCCCCGAGGGGTATCCCACAGCCCCTCCAGGAGCGGGCTGTGAGCTCGGCTGATGCAGGTGTGCTGCCCTTTAGTTATCCCTAGTGCTGAATATGCTGCTATGGAAGAAAGTCTCGGGTTCCAGCTTTGGATGCTAGCATCATGATCGTGATCCTTTGGGACTCCTGACTTGTCCTCCCTCATAGCCAGGGCTTGCCCAAGTTCCTCTCCTGGCCAGAGACTGTGTGAGGCAGTTACCTCTGATGGCAACCTGCAGAAAGTGTTTAATGATCCTAAAAACAAACCCTTTATATAGGAAATACAATAACATGCCCAGCAACAGTACTAAATTTCAGCCCTTAGCATAGTTTTGTTCCAAATAATTAGTCTTCTGATACTGTTTTTTTCTAGATACTGAAATCTTGGTATGTTGTTACTCTAAATAGATGAACATGAATCTCAAATTAAGACCATAATAAAGCAATAACAAATTAGAGATGATTTTAGTTTCCAAAAAAAATGATCAAGCTGAGATTGAAAGTCAGGGAATTAAATGAAAGGGAAGAAAAACACCATAAAGAAGTGCAAGCGTTTGACAAATAGCTAATAGACTTAAGAAATTCCCTTATTCTTACTGCTCAGGGAATTTACTTATTTTCCCCATGTAGAACATGCACAATACCTTATTTAGTAATATTTCAAGAAGCTTTTTTAGCATCTGGCATTGAACATAACTGTTGCAATGCTCTGGCAGCGTGCTACACTGTAAAGCTAACACATTAGCATGACACAGAGATGAAAATAAATGGAGAAGGCTGAAGAAATTTTCAGTGCAAGGTGTGGCTCCTGTTGCACCATGGAGGATTCCTGCTCTGATGTAATTCTCCTGCTTTCTACTCCTCTGACTGAAAGTACAGGCATTTTTTGCCCTCTTTGGTTTTTTTTTGGTCAAAGGGTTGTCAACTTCAAGCACATTGCGCGTGTTGCAATGCATCAACATGTGGGAGTAGTGATGTGAATCAAGTCAGGCACATGCACTGGGTTTATGGGATTATGCAAGCTATAAGCAGAGAAGCTGACTTGGCTCAGCCATGCAGGATTTTCTGAAGCATCTTTAATGGCATAAGTAGAATTGGATGGGGCCTAATAATAGACCTAGAACATTTTTCTATTTGAATTTGCTACAAAAGTTGCTATGCAACTGATCTTCAGTTTTCATTAACAGTTGTTAAATGCCACACTGAATGGTATTAACAAGGTCAATGCAGAGATCAGGTAATTATTATCAACATTTCTTATAACTGGCTAAAATCTTGCAGATATCCTTTTCAAAAAGGAGATAAAAGAAATTTTAGTTCATGACATAATTGTTGGATGTTATGGATTCTTTTTCTTTCAAAACTCTACAGGAAGTATTTCCAAACACAGTAGTGTATTCTGGGGTTAAAAAGAAAAGACTAGGAAAATCTAAGCTGACAACAAAATACTATGACAAGCAAAATGAGAAGTGCCAAATACTTCACTAAGTTCACTAAAGACTTTGCAACTGATGTTGATTTTTATGGCCAAGATGCTCACGAACTGTGGTGACAATAGCAGAAGACCAAAAGAGATAGGGTAGAAGTAGTGAAGGAAGCAAATGTATTTTTAAATAAACCTCAGTAAATAACATTATTATTGGGCTCTTAATAAGCATTCAGATAGGTTTTAACACACTGCGTGCATTGTCCATGTCCACTGGGATGTGATATAAAATTAAACTAAATTATTAAACTAAATTATGTTCTCATTGGCACTGGTGTAAATCTAGGGTAAGTCATTGGACTACATTGTGATTATTTCCCATTTTCCAATGAGTAACCAAGTAAATTGGTCAAATGTTCCTCTACTCTCTCTTCCACTCCCTTGTATAGTAGCTACTCATAAATAAATCAATGAGAATATCCTGCTGACTGCAAGTTCTCCACTTGTTAATAGGAGGAAAAGTAACACCACCATGTTTTTTCCCATGTACCTTCTTAGTAGACCACCTCTCACCACAGTAGACACCGGTATGCAAATACAGGGATTGCAAAGTACTGCCAGCCTTGAGGATCCTATGTTCTAAGAAAAATCAAGCAAAAAGGCAGTACTGAAAATACAGAGGCAATCCTAGGTGTGAGAGCATGGAGAGAAGGGGGTAAGGGAGAGCTGAGAGAAGCAAGCAAAAAGCTAGAGATTAAGGAAAAACATTTTGGCAGATGGAGCTGGTGGCTCTGGGAGGCAGAAGCAGCATGACGCTGAAATCGGGAGCCACTTGCCACCCAAAGGATGCCTGGGGATGGGGGAAGTGACGTGGGAGTATCTGATCGTGGTCAGCTGGAAAGTAAGGAGCGTGATAGAGAAAGATGTGGAACGAGCGGAAACTCCCACCAGAGGCCTCCGAGCACCGGGAACTGGGGTAAACAAAGATTTCAGTGGCAGAAGCAGAGACTATGGTTGTTCAACAATACAAAGACCAAGTCCTGTCATGGCCAATACAGGAAAAAAAACCCAAAAAACCAGAGCAGCTGCCTGCCTGGGAATGCTGTCGTCCAGCTTGTACGTTGCTGCACTTTAACCTGTCACTGCATACAGACTGAACTGTCTGGGGACAACTAAGCTGTCCTTCTACCCAGCCAACTAAATACGCAGGAATTTGACATGCAATCTACCCTTTTATCTTATTTCCCAGCAAATTCTCAGCCTCCATAGGCCATACTCACCAATGCCCTGCCATGTAAGTGGTGGTGCCTAGGAAGAGCGTGGTGGGTATGACACACAGGAGTGAAAGCATTTTGTCCTCAGTCTTCAAAAAATGATGCTACAGCACAGTCCAGAGATGAATCAGACCCTATAGAAATAGTATGACTGAGTGGCTGCAGGCAGATGTGGATCTTTGTAACTTCATTACCACGGATCTGCTCCACCTCTGGTGACAGTCCTGCGATGGCAAAGTGAATGTGCTGTTAGAGCCCAGACCTGGTAGAAGGGCTTTGCATTCCTAAATGATTGAGTCAAAAAGCAGAGCATAGACCCCACAGGCAACACGCCTTGCGTGAGGTTTATTTTTACTGTGTGAATTCAAGCGCTGGAATGTCCTGTACCGATTCCAGAAGGGTTAACACTTTCATGCCTCACAGCCTGGCCAGGCAGGATAACCAGTGACGTGGGTACAGGCTGTATCCTCATTTTCCTTATACCTCAGTGACTGAAACAGCCATGCCCTCCCTGCCTTTCTCAGCTCACCATTCCTTTGGGGGCTTCTTGAACTACTGCTCCCACACATCTTGCTTCTCATCCCCCTTCCTTGTCCACTCCTGTTCCAAGAAACCTTCAGGAATGCCAGCCAACAGAAGTGTTCCGTCTTATTTCTCCAGTTAGAGCTTAGCTGGCATATCTCTGAAAAGGGCACGTAAGAGGTGCGAGGTATAGTTGGAAATAAATGGTATGGTTACTAATGCTGTTGTGCTGTCTTTGTGAGGCCGGCTCTCTGGTTTAAAAGTAATGCCAGGCTAAAGAGGAAGATACTTCACTACCAGTTCCAGGACGTGGCTGGAAACAGTGCATAGAGGAAGATGCTCTGCCATTTCATAAGGGGAAATGCTGTTCCCTTCTCCCCTCCAAACTGGTGACACCACTGCAAGAGGCGAGAGCAGGAGGGGATTGCAGAGGGCAAGGTGCTCAAATCTGCCACGGCTGAGACCCCCTGCCACCCAGCTCACAGCACCGACTGGGCCCCCCGGCCTCTTACCAGAGGGCCCATGTGAGCCCAGATGAACAATTTCTTCTTCCTAACCTTGGCAAATCATCACTCCTGTGTTCACAGTTTGGTTTTTCACTTGGGAAAGTGTTGCCTTGCATTATCTTAATGGGACAGAGACACTGTTTTACTTGCTCGGAGCAGGGCTAAGCAGTTAACAGAAATGTGAGAAGCCACATACTGACAAAAGGCAGCACTGCGGGCAGCTGCCGGCTTATGTGCTTCCTGGAAGAATTCAGAGAAAGTGGGAAACACTGGTAGAAACAAAATTTGTTTGCTACAATCTGCTTTTGGCTGATCTTCTAAAAAAATGTGCTCTTTAACCAGGGCTCTAAGGTCCTACTGCTGAGCAACCAGGGTCACCTCTTTTACTACAGCTTTTAAAGATTTTGAAAGATGGTAGGATAGACTATGTTGTGTTTCATCCTGGGCTTTCTTATGTTCCTTTCTGATGGAAAACTAAGAGGCCAGTACTGGAAAACTCCTTAAGCAACATGACTTTTCCAAGGTCTGCTGTCATGTCATTTAGCTGGCTTTCAGTTTTCTCCAGTCAACGTCACTTCGGCAAGTGAGCGGATTACGACAGTCCTGGTGCCATGTAGACTTCCACATTGCATCTCCATCCCATATGGGGTTCTTTTCCCCAGAATGTTCCAGTTCTCTTTCTAAAATCATTTTTGCCTCTCCAGCCTAGGCAGGGACTTAAAAAAACTTCTGTTTGAAGAGACAAGACAGTTAAAATGCAGAAGAAAAGAAGTCTTTGTTCAGGAACTGAGAGTTCCTGCTTAAGGGTATAGACAAGCTTTCCAGCAATGAAAGGCCTGAACCCAGCTACCCATTCTGTAGCTTTACTGTAAAACAATTCCCTTGTCCAGAGAAGCAATAAAGCACAACAAGTGTGAACTCATCAGAACCTCAGTTTAATTTTCAAACAGATGTCTTTTAAAGGTAAAAAACCCACATAAGTATCTTCTTCAACCCCTCATTATCCATGGGCTCCATTTCCCTCTCATATGTGAGTGAGAATTAACATTTCTGCAGGTCTAATGAGAGTCCATTACTCAGTGGCATAACCCCATCTCAGCCACCACCACAGATCTATACGCAGCACAGCAAATTTATTCATTAGATTTATCCTATGTTTATTAACAGCCCAGCTCAGAAAAAGAGTCAGTGACAAAAACCATCTGGAATAAACATAATGGAAAACAAACAATGTAATATATTCCATCACTCCAGCCTAATTACACTGTTTGGTGCAAATACTATCAATCCAAGTGACAATTTACAAGCCGAACTCTTATTAAGGGGAAAAATGAGCTGTGTGGGGAAGCACAAATCAAAGTAACTAATCAACACAGACAACACATTCAGGGATTTAAGAGCCAAGGTATGGTAGCCTTTTATTCCTCCTTGTTTTCAATTTGGGAGACCTGCTGTGATGTTGCAGTACATTATACATTGTATCTACTTATGCAACATTGGAGAGAAGCATGTCTCTGGCTGTTGTCTTATTTTTCATCAGCTACAGCCTGTGACTTTTAGTTTTAAATGCTTTTCTTGTCCTATCATTTAAGCTGGGAGCAAGTTACTCTGTCCCATGCACCAGTTTTCTTTTAAGGCAACTTTCCTCTTCTAGGATATAGTAAAAGCTTGGAATTCAGGAGAAAGTTAGAAGAGGTTGGAGTTAGCTAAAAGCAATGCCAATGTGATCTAAACCAAGTTCTATTGAGTGAATTGGTTCAGCAAGAGAGAAAGGAAAAAGATCTGTCCCTCCCATGCAAGCATCTGAATAACACATGGCTGCTGTCCATGATCTGTTTCAGCTTGGAAGCTGGAACTGGACTCATTAAATGCATCTGGTGTCCCCAGGGAAGCAAGAGAAAACACTGGCAGCAATGAAGAAAAGATGGTAGAAGCCATCTGAAGCAGAAATTTGCCAACCACCCTGTCTGCATTAGAGCATGAACTTCAAGAACAGCATTAGGCACCTGCATGAAAGCTGAGCCCTCAAAGACATAGCAAAGTGATACAGTGCTACAACGTGTAACACACTGTCAGTTTAGGGAAAATACACCCATAGTCTGGAAAATACCACCCCAGGCCAAGAGGGAAAACTTAAGACCCCATTACAACAAGGGGCAATAAGCTAGCATTACAGTGAAATCAATCTGGACAAATATACATGCAGCCCTGACCACAGAAGTGTGGTCAGAACTTCCATAAATGTTAGCAAAATATGATTTATATAATCCTACACTGAAAAATGCCCTGTTAGTGAGGAGGTGCCGGAGGAGGTTTTTTTAATTCTTTCTGTGGGGAAAAAACAGAGGGGTTTTTTGGGATGGTCTTTGGCAACACCTTCATCTAAGCATCTCTGCATGCTCTCTGCCTGGTGCCATCATTCTCTTCAACCAGGAAGATGAACATGAGGATGGCTCTTTCCATCACGTGCTGAGTCCATGCCTATGCTTAAAAAACAGTGTATTTAAGTAATCTGTCAAACCCCACAGGTATTGTGTTCATTTGTGTCTCTCTTCTTGGACTTAACTTCTTTGCTTCAAGCAGAAACCTCCAGAAGTTGTTTTTTTCTCTGATTCCCACCTGGGCTATAGGAATTTCAATAATGTTCAAAAGCAGGTATAGATAAAAGAAGAATGACTCCTCATTTGTAGATTACAAAAATCTAGGAGTATGTGGTGTCTATCAGTAATTATAATGATAAAATAGCTTAATTTTCAGTCTATCTGGATCCTAACCCTCTTGTTCTGTGACCATTGGTGCTCAATCTGACTAGGGAACCTGATCATTTTCCTTCCTGAACAAGGAATGGCCATGAATACAGAGCATTTTCTTTAAGGAGCAGAACATAGCAGCTGGGGTATGGCCAACCCAACAGGGTCACATAGTGTCCACATCTTTAGCTTTGTACCTGGGAATTATTCTGCCCTTTTGGGATGCTTAGACACTTGTGTTGTTGCTCTCTTGAACCTTGAAGATTTTATGTAATCCTCCAGGATTCCCTAGTTTGTTTTTTTCCCTCTGAGGGAGGAGATTCAGGGGACATGCCAATGACACTGTGCAGGTAGGTGGACGCTGTTCATGCACTGAGGCAATGATCACAGTATGTCGGCAGTGCCCTTGCTGTTGTGACCATGTGATGCTAAATCTGGTTCCCCCTTGCCACAAAAAAAATTCAGCAAACAGTCCCAATGCTTTCTTGTGACTCCCTGCATTGCCACCCTTTCCCACATGCTCCACCAAAAGCTTTCAGTGCTGTCAAGGATCTGAACTACTGATAACTACCAAAGTCAATTTGTGGTGGATGGTGACTTTTCTCAGTGTTATCAAGGACCTTTCAGGGACAAGGTAGCTGAGATACTGAGCTATCTCAGTGAATTCTCTATGAACAGCACCTCAAGGCAGAAAATAATTGCTAGAGCATCAGCTGATAAGCCAAAAGGGAGATGAAGTTCAGAGGAAGAATTGGTTTAATTACCACATAGTCTGCTTCACCATTATTTTAGAAAAAGCTGGATGCAGATGTTACATGAATGTAATTGCAGATTTCAGGAAACATCTTAAAAGCCACAGATGAAACCTTAAAAATATAACAAAAATAATTCCCTCTGGAATATGAACACAAGCAGATTCCCCCCTGCCCCCACTACATTTAAGATATCAAGTATGTTAGGTACTTCACTGAACTTCAGAAATGGGCAGTTGCTCAAAGATAGGTTGCATTAGCTAACAGCTATTGATAACAAAGGATGACAGTATCTGGTCCAGAAGATTGATTTTCCTACAAGCAAAAAGGCCGCATTCCCATTGCGACCCTCCATTGCAGTGGCTTGCTTAGAGCAGCTTCCAGACTAGATTCCATCTGCAAACTGGGATGCCACTGCACTGCTTCCTTGCCTGCCAAGAGCTTTTCCATTACGGGAACCACAGTAATGGTAACTGGTCTGGACTCTCCATACTGGTCATCTCTGGATGTTCTGCTACTTACTGTCCTTTGCTGTCTGTTTTGCTGATTGTCTTGTACAGCATTTAGGTTGGAAGCTTTCTGGCAGGCTCGGAGGGTTTGTTTCTGCTTCTGACCCTATGGGAAGACTATAGGCACACAGCAGTACAGCAAGGGTTAAAAGCTTTTTTCTTTCCCTCTTTACAAAGAACCTGTTTATTTATGGATGACCATGAATGGACACATATTTGCAGAACTGAGGAAAACTACCTGCAGTTTTCTGTATCTTCACAGGCTTTCCAGTATGATCTCAATTCAACAGTCATTGAGTCTTGCCTCAGTCCTGACGTCTGTAAGCCCAAGAGGTGGTATTCAGAGAAATAAATACAAATGTGCTGAGGTGTTGCCCCAGACCAGTAATGGATAGTAGGGCTCCACAGAAAGAGAGAGACATCTTGAGATAGATACAAGAGAAGTCTGGCACGCATCAGAATGTAATCTCTTCATATTATTGCAAGGATTTATTTAGGACAGCCTCTCTCTGAGTTATATTGCTGTCAGGTAGCAAAGTACTGCTTGCAGTTTTTGAAGTATTTGAACATTTGCAGCCTTTAAACAATTAGAATTGTCAGAAAGACAGACAGCCCATCAATCAGAAGTTTTCACAACTCCTCCTCATTTGTATGTAGATTTCTAAACCTCATATTGTCAAATAACAGACCATAAAATAGAACCCTTCAACAATTTCCTTTTTTTCTTCTTTTTTAAATTTTTTTCTTTTTTCTTTTAAACCCTACACCATTTGATACAGAAGAGATCTTAAAACTTTCAAAGTGGAACACAAGGAACTGCTCTCTTTGGTCAAACTAATGGTTCTGTTAGTCCACTGTTGTCTTGGGTAATGACCAGTTCCAGAAGATATCTGGGTGAGGAAACCACCAGGAAATGCACAGCTAGTCAAGGCAGTGATTAAAGTAGCCATAGCCTTGGGCAATGGACTGCAAGGGTCAGCAGCCTGCATGCTTTGCTTACATGTGGGCTACTTTGCTTGCAGCTGCAGAGATGGGGATTAGCCACTGCAGTCCCAACAGTGGACTTCAGGCCCTTCCTCCCTCCCAAGCTGTCCCCATCAGGCCCTTTCTCCATCCCAAGCCTTCTTTTCTGCAGCAAGGCTGAACACCAGCCCTGGTGCCATGGGGTAAGGAGAGGCTGATCTGAGGTGCCAAAAGAGGAAAACCTGTGTTCTGGGACAGCCTGGCATTAGGGGTTACTGTACCCTGGAGAAGTGAGATAGGAAAAGGTTCCCAGAGGGAATGGAGAAAGAGAAAAAAGGGAGGGAAAGAGCATGTCCTGCATCACCGCTGAGCCCTTCTAGCACCCCTCCAGCACCACGAACCCTTCAACAGCCCCATGCCTTCTCAAAGGTGGAAACAAAAACTCCAAAGCATGGCTTAAATGAAGCATTTCTCTTCTTTCAAGTCAGGCTGGTGCCTTGTGTAAGCACTAAGTCCATGCAACAACATGTCTTATGTCATTATAATTAACAAAGCCTTTGACAATCTGTGCAATAATCCAGTCTTAAGATCAACTAATTCAAGTTTAAGCAGTTCTCACATGTCACAGGCTGTCTGAAGAGATTTCTTTAAAAAACAAACTCTTCAAGTCTGAAAGTCAGGTGGGGAGGGAGAAAAGAACTAAGATTTTTAGAGCAGTAAATGAATATCCAATAGGAAAACATTTGGATCAAAATCTGTTTATCTGGTTTCTTTTCTTTGAAAGAAAATGAGAGTTATCTTCTTATTTGAGATTTATTCTTTCCATTTGTGTTCCCAAATTTATTCCTGGTCCAAGATCTTATGTTCTTAGGTTCCCCGCTCATCAAATTTCATAGCTGTACCTCCTGAAAAATGAAATTTTAGAATAAGAAAGATCAAAAGATTTTTTTCTCAGTTATTTCCATAGGCACTGCATTATTTCCTCTGGGAAATTTTGCAAGAGGAAGATTTCAGCCTGCTCACAGTATACATTAGAGTGAGAATGCAATTCACAACCGGGGCAGCTCCTTTGACTCTTTTTGTTGCTTGTTTGCTTTGACTGAGCTCAGACTAGCACATTTCGCAGTTGGTTTGCAACTTGAAAACACAAGTTGAGTAATGGGGTGAAAATATCTCACAACAAATAATCCTGAAAAACATGTGGTTTATTGATTTGCAAGCTAGGAAGTGACATCAAGCATCCAGACATGGATACTTTTCATTTAATGCATCAGTTCTGCATAGTAAGACAGAGTACATTTCTCCCCATAAAATATACACAACAAAGTATTTAAAGACGTTCAAATTCAAAGCCATAACCATCTGCTTATCACAGCCATCTGTTGCTTCAAAGCAAAGGACTATATGAAAGGTTCGGAAAGCTTTAGAGCTCAAAAGATGCATTTGCCAAGAGACTAACAGAACACATGAATATACATAAATTCCAAAAATATAACAAACTGCTGTTTTCTCCCTGGAGTGCAGTTACACCAGCTAGGTACATGAGAGCTGAGTTGCAAAGAAAAAAATATTGAAAGAGTTACCTCAGCTCTTACCCATCTCTGTACTGAAAATTAAAGTTTTTGTCACTCTTCAAATACTCTTGAAAAGCAACATCTTCTTCCTCCATCAGCAGATGAGTCTGACTTTCATACTGACCCCCTACATCTCTGAGTCGCTCCTGACAATGCACCTTCAAAACGTGATTGTTTCCACCCTGCAACTTTCTTTCTCCAGAGCCTTTCCCCATTCTCCTCAGGGAGGTGACACCCCAGCTTCACCAGGAACAACACGGTGCAGCTCCACAGTCCTGTGTGTCTATTGGTTTCCTTGCTATTTTGGCACCCAGGTCTGACTGCCTGGCTGAAGTCAAGGAGAGCCTTCCCATTGACTTCAATGAAGCGTGGGCACCTCCCTTAATGGACAGTGCCCCTGTCCCCACATGGCTCTTGCATCGCCATGGAAATGAAGGTCAACAGGAGGGCTGGGAGCAGTAACAAGCTCTCGGGGCAGCAGCTGTGTTCCTCTGAGCATCTGATGCAAGAGGTAATTGTGGTGGCTTATCTGCAATAAATAAAGCTGGTATTGCCCTGTGGGTATGTGCCTGATTTCTGCTGTGAGGGTTGCAGGGCAGAGTTCACACCTTGCAGACCTGTGGGTCCGGAGGGAAGGACAGGCTAGAAGTTACTGGGAGAGCTGGGAAAAAGTGTGAGCCAACTAGAAGGTGCAAAGTCAGAGGGATTACACGCTTTTGGAAAGGTTGCAAAGAATGCAAAGGGGCTAGAGGCCATCTGGACAGAAAGATACCGGGAACCCTGAGTACATTAAATTTCTGTCTCAGGTTAATACCACCTGTACTTGGTCAGTGGAGCTAATCAAGCTTCCTGGCACAACAGCTAGTTTCTGTTCACTTATTACCCTGTCTGCGTATGTGCAGCCATCAAAAGCGCAGGGAGGACCTCACAGATAACAAGAGAAATTTGGGATGTCAGTGCCTGTCTGCCAGGCCTTTCAATGCCAGTATGTACATGAACTGCATAAAGAACAAGGAAATATTTCATGACCTTAAATTACATTGTGAAGCTCAGAGAAAGCTGATCCATCCCCTGCAATAAACTCCAAATAACCATACAGAAAGCGATTAACTTAAATACGAGCATGAACATCAGGATACATTTTATAAAGCAATCAAAATTTTTCTTCTGTCATTTAATGTTCCTCTTAGTCACATAATCTGTGACCTCTTAGACCTCACTATAAAGCATATAAAATCCCACAAGACCACAAGTTCAACATGGGGGTTACACACCACTTTTGAGTTCACCGCTGCTGCTTTATAAACTACCATTCTGCTCTTTGTTTTCCTTTGCACAGGTTTTGCATTTTACTGCCAGCTTCCCGTTGTCCTTGAAATCAGAGTAACAAGAAATCAAAGAAATCAGACAGTTCTCTGTGCCGATCACAAACAGGGAATAGAAATCTTTGGTGATCGGAAGAACAAGCAGAGCCTTCCTGAGCTACGTACAGATTCTGCTCCTCACACTACTCAGAAGAAAAACACTTCTAGAAAGGTAAGTTAGTTAGTTATTGTGCCGACATACGCGCATTACTCAAAGCAGCAGCAAGACAACAACGTTACTAGTGTTAGGAAATTCATCTCAAGTTTAGATTGTCTCAGAGTATTTATGAGGCAAGAGAATATACAAAGTTTGCTTCAGCGAAATAAAGCCCTTTACTTACATGGCTTGCAAGAGCTTCCAGCAGCTGGAGCCTCTGAATTGCAGTGCATGCAGATACTGTGCTGTGCTGAAAGCCCCCTAACTTTGGCACTGGAGACGGCACATAACTCACCGGTGCTTCAGATTGATAAATAATTTCCTTTAAAAATACTCTCACGTGTTGTTTTATCAGTGGTACACACTGACAGTAGACGGCAAAGCAGAAAGCCTGTCTGGTGTTATGAGGAAAGAGTTCCCTCTCAGCTGAATGCAGAAAAAAAAGGAGTCCTGGACCTCGACAACTAGAATAAATCTACTATATCTGCTGGCTCTTTTCTGAATGCATACTTGAGCAGTAACATAAGAGTGAGCGATCGGAGCGCAGAAACTGTGGCATGTCATGCTCCGTACCAGTAGGGTATGTGAGCAATGCTTCTAGTGCAGGCACTGCAAAATGAAAACACAATGCGTGTTTTCAGCTTTTATTTTGTTCACATGTTTTAAAAATAAAACTAAGGTGATAGGCTTCTCTGTTTCAGGTCACAGCTCCCAAGTGGCAGCGCTCTCAGCTCTGTCCCTTCTGGTGAGGCTCTTTGTGTTCCAGATGAGGTTACTGCTGACTTTCTGTTTCAAACCTCGATTTTCTGAGAATCTCTGTATCTCAGCCAGGAAATGTAACCCAGGCTGAAGTTTAGCATTTCGGACATCATAAATACAATGAATTGCCTGCAAACAAAATGAGTGTTTTTCAGATATTTTTTTTTCTCCTTCAAAAGATCTGTTTACTTCTCTTTTTTTTTCCTCTCTCTCTTTTCTTTGGTCTACTTAAACTTATTAAACTTCATAAAAACAAGCATAGCTTTTGGAACAAGTCCCCAGTAGAGCAAATAGTGAGACGAATATGAAAAGCAAGATAATGATGTAGCTTAAAATAAGGCAAATGTAAAGTTTCAGCATAAAAGAACTTCCCTACTCCATTGTAAAATTATATTTACAAGAATAAAGACATTACTTTAAACATAGTCATTCTTTTCCCAGACAACGAGGACAGGAGTTTTACAGAGAGGATGAAAAAAACCCCATATTTTAGGCATAATAAAAGAAGTAGCAAAGACATAAGAAAGAAAGAAAATCGAAGTCCTAATTCATTCCATTGTATTCAGTTGCAAAAGAGGGAAAAAGGGAAACAAACTTACAGTCTAAAGTCAAACTTTAAACTTTTGTTGTAAATGCAGTATTCCTTGCTTTATGAAACATAAAGATTAAAAAAAAAGCCCTCAAGACTTTTAATAAGCATTTATAGCTTAAGGAAGTAATAGTTCTTAATGAAGAATGATCGAATTATCTCTTTTGTCTAGCGTGTTATTCCCCTTGTGTGACAATGGAATTGAAAAATACGCTACACATTTTGCATGTGTTATCAATGTTTTTCTTGAACCTCAGACTTGGGTTTGGCTTTTGTTGTTGCTTCTTTTTTTTGCAACTTTATTAAGACATTAAAACACATGTACAACTTCAAAATTGTTTATTGGTAATTAAATTGTCTCTCCCAGTTGTAGCTGACTAGTAGCAGTGATGTATTGTGTTGAATAAAAGAAGTCTCAGTTTCAATTTAGTTTCCATTTATATCCACTTCCATTGTCAAATACTGAAACTCTAAGTGTACTACAAATTAATTTTGATTCTTTTCAGCTCTTCCTGCTGTTTTCCCTTTCCCTTTCTCCACTAACATTTTCAAAATATGAGGCACTATCAAACCATAAGTGTATATTTGAATTTGAAAGTATTGACTTTTTTTTTTTTTAAATTAAAAAAAATTAATGTTGCTTTAAAACTAATGTGGGTGCAAGTATTGTTCTTCATATACCAAAACACCTTTTCTCTGCAGTGGGCTCAAGTCTCATAGCTACGGCTTACTTACGTAGGTCAGTGCTGAACTGCCCTGCGCTGGCTCCTGCTCAGCCACGCAGGGGCGAGCCCGTTGTCACCTGCCACGCCAGACCTCTTCCCTCTCCGCTGAGCCATCAGCAAGCACGTTTTCTCCCTCTCTCCCAGTTCAACTTTTCTATTTTTAGAAAATAGCTGGGATTTTTTTTACTTCTAATCTTGTTTTATGACATGGAGGCCTTGTGACCTGGTTTGTAGGAACAAGGCTTGGCACGCAGGAACACTCGCGCACGCCCAGGTTTCAGAGAGCAGCCCCATGAGCGGGGCGTATCGGGATCCCATCCAGCTTTCTGTCCGTAATTACAAGAGGCTAAACTTCAAAACCTGCTTGGGAGCTATTCCCTGCTTCTTTGTGAAGTGTTTTGAGACAAGCAGAATATATACCTAACTTCTGAGAAGCTAATCTTGTTTTCAGTAAGGAAATCTGAAACGCAACACTAATTAGAGCACCAGCTAATTACCCCCAGGCATGACTCGGTTTCTGCCCCAGGGACCTGGCTTTCACTTGGGGAAGCAACAAGCCATCGGGCAGGGCACTTGCAGCTCCCTGTGCACGGACGGTGTCGTTTCTCCCCCAGCCCATTTCAGCCACAACACAGCTGTGGAAGCCCTGCAAGCCTTGGGGCACTGTGTTTTACTGTGGCCACGTGCAATCGTGTCTCGCAACTGGAGGCAGCGGTAGTCTCTGAAAATATCAGCTGCTTTACTGAGTATTGTATATGCATTCACGGACTTTTGTATAGGAGTTAAGAAAACCGTTCACAAACTAAGGGTCACAGTTGCAATTGCAGTTGTGAATGTGAAAGCTGAAGCTTGGCCAGGACCCCAGAAGCTGTAAAGCATGCAGAAATGTATGAGACTTGTTGGGTGAAGTCTATGTCATGATCTACCGCATCAAAAACTTTAAAATCTTTTTTCTTCTTTTTTTTTTTTTTTTTCCTGGTAGAAGTGTAGACCCTTATATGTACATTAAAGTCTTGAGTTTCTCATTTATCTTTCAAACACTGTTCAGGAGATAGGCTGGGTTGTGCTGCCCGCAGGCTGGGAGCGCTGCTCTGCTGCCATGACAATGTATGGTTACCTCTGAGACCCTGAGAAAGTAGGTCCCTGTGTCTGATGTGACGCAGTCCATTAAACTCCCTTGATCAGACTTTGTTTTGAAATTGTCTGATTTTACGCATAGCTTTAAAAAATTTGGGCATCACAGGGATATACATCCCAGTACCTGTTTTGTCCAATGTCAGCTCGCAAGGCTTTTACAAAGCCCACATTTAGTTACTCAGTGAGAGATGCAACATACACAGATTCAACAGGAACCACAAGGCTCGGCTTCAATATTGCATGTAAAGGCTGGGTCAGAAGGGCTGGAACACTGATTCAGTGGCAGTGTAAGGTGGCATGGCAGGTAAATGTGAACCAGAGAGCACTTTTCCCAATGTGGTAAAGTTTCATTACCTTTGATGGTCATCTGGAAATAAACCATGCCATTGATTTGCTCGGTGGAGGTGCAGTGCTACCTAAAGGCACTTACACTGCTTCTAGGATCAGGGGCCACAAGTACTTTTGGTGGAGGCATTGAGCTGCCCTGAATCAGTTCAGTCCATCATGACTCCATTGGTGTGTCCCTGATGGAGGCAAGCTGTCTCCTGCAGCGCTGCCTCGGGGGTGTGCATCATGGTCTCCAGTGCTCCAAGAGGACATGTTTGTGGAGGTGCAGCATTAGAACAGAATCACAGGAGTAATTTGGGTTGGAAGGGACCTTTGGAGTTCATCTCATCCAACATTTGCTCAAAACAGGTCTAATCAGCTGGCAGCTGTCTCTGGAGTATATGCCATGATGCCCATTGTTCAGGGTTTTCCACTCCATACAGCACACCTGACCTCCATTACCCCCAAGAGCACGGAGCTGACTCCATGATTATGATCCAGAGGGATTTTGCATACCTTACCCCAGGTAATTACAAACTCTTGTTTATTGCAGCATCTGGTCACCCAGTCATTTGGTTATACTTATCTGGCATGGAAACAAAAAAAATAGTATCTCATGATTTTACAGATGTGGACCTAAGGGACAAGGATGACGTTATTTGTCAGAGTTCACATAGGCTGTGCAGAGTAAGCAATTGAGTGGCAATCTCAGGGCTGGCATCCTACCTGCTGTCACCTCTCTGTGCATTCCTGCTATTAGTTAGCTATTGGTTATTAATAGCTACCCTGCTATGACAGATCGTTTTTTGAGGCAAGGGGCAAAGTAACACAGCACTTGTTAGATGCCAGCTATGTAATGGGTTCCAGTGCTGAAGCTGAAAGTGGGGGGAAATTGAAAAGTGCTAATGCTGCTGCTGTACATGTGGTGGGCAGCTGTACTAGGGATCATCAGATGAATGATTCTCCTTAAAACACAGCCCTTCTGACAATCGGGAATGGGATCCAAATTAGTAAAAGCTGCTTTTGGAAACCAGGAAAGGTCCCCATGATCTCCACTGCTGTCAGTGAGAATTCAATTATAATGATCAAAAAATAAATGGAAGTGAGTATTGCTGTAAGTTGTTTAAATTGCAGGACTGAAAAAATATACTTGAGACATCTGGAATCAATTTTGGTTTTGAAATTCAGTTTATACATAAGGAGGGTTTGGGAAGAACTGAAAGACAAGATAGTCTTGTCTTGAAAGACAAGAATGAAAATGAAAATGTTTAAACAAGTGGCTCATATGCATGGCCCTCACACTTCAGTCTCACATTTAGCTTTTGGTGAGTAATACTGGTTTATGCATGGTCCCACCAGTATATATGTAAATGGCGTGTAGCTAGGCAACAATATATTACTTCTGGGAAAAAACAAAAGAATATAGCATGGGTCACAGATCTGTGCTAGACTTGTTCTGCTTCCTGGAGCGATCCATTTAAGCTTCTTTGCAACCCGTATGTGGATGGCCCATACTGCCAACCCCTGTCTTGGAAACCATGCTGCGTATCTGCTCAGACTTGCCAAGCCAGCCAAATCAGGACTGCAGTGATATCTCGCTTAAGGTGAGGTGCTAATGGCACTTGTTCACATGGTCTCAGCTACTATATGAGCTAGCGAATAATGGGCAAGAACTCAGGAGCTGCAAATTCCTGTTGATACTTCAAATTGCCCATTAAAAATGAAGAATTCTGCCTTTTTAATGTGTAATTTATTTTAATTTTAATGTCATTAATGTATAAAAAGCAAATCTCCAGGTTTACTGTAGTGTGTAATTTCTTGGCCATATAACTTCTCAGTCTCGAAATCTGAATGTCCAGATCCTGAGCTGACGTAAATCGGTACTGCTGCATTGATTGTGAAGGCAGCATAATTAATTTACACCAGCTGAAGGTCTGGCTCAAAAATGTGCAGAAGCATATATATTCCCTTTCAGGTCATGTGGGTGCCACTGGAAGATGACTTAGGGCCTGACAGCTACCATGGCTTTATAGCCACATCAAAGCTTATCCTTAAGCCTTTTACCATACCCCATGGAGGCTGAACATTTGTTTTTGAATGCTTCACTGAGCTATATAATTTAGGAACATCAACAACGCATACCATTAAAACCCATCAACAGCAAACCTTAAGCTCAGATACAAATGTCCTGAGCCTGCACTTGAGGAGCTGTGACATCTTCCAGCTGAGGGACAGAAAGGATTTTTTAATAAACTGCCTTGCCTCTTAGAGGTCAGGCAACATGGGTGAAGCCTGGAGATGCTTTAAGGCAAGGACATTCTCTCTCTTCCATTGTGGGGTGTATCTTAAGCCAAAAGCAAAACTAATTTCAACTACTGGCTACTTCATCAGAGCTAGGAAGGCAAAATAAACTCCCTGGGAATTAGAAAGCATGCTTTCTATCAATAGCTTGTGTCACTTTCCCATCAAAACTCTGCTGCTCATGTACCTTCAACATGATAATAAAACATTATGTTTAATTTTTTGATAGCTTAAGAGAATTGTCCTTTTTGCAACAGATCAAATCCCACATAAGTTAAATCTGTAGCCCTTTCTTCTCCACAACCTTGGAAAAAACAGTCAGAACCAAAAATCAGTGTCCCAAAATGTCATGTTTAAAACATATCTGGAAATTTGAGACAGGTTTCCTCCTTCAAATTCATTGGTCTTTTTATCAGGTCTGGAGTGAGGCTGAGGCTATTTCACACTAAGCTGCTGAAAATATCAAAGAGAAATGTTCCATTCTTGCAATGATCTGCAATGGTCTCCTTCCTGCAAGTACAAGGCTTTCTGACACAAGGGTATCCCTTGTATATATATATATATATATATATATATATGAGTATAGCGTGACTAGGTAGAGAAGAAGCTGCTTAAAGTGTGTATCACCATGTGAAGTGCAGTCCAGTTTGCAAGAAGTAAAGGGCTACACCACTGCTACAAACTAATGTAATGGCATATGGTTTCTTCATTCCGGAAAAGGCTTCAAAAATGAAAAGCAGAGCACAGTTTTGCAGAATAAACTGGTGCTCTCACTGCATGTAGCTTAAAACTGCTTAAGCAATACAGGCTTGTCTGGATTGAGTTAATTTTTTTTTTTTTTTTTTTTTTTGTTTAGTCCAAAAATAGAAATGTTTCAGCCCTGTTCAAGCTCAGTGTTGTTCCAGTTGTCTTCAGTTTTTTTCTCAAACCCACTGTTTTCCCAGATCACTTTATGGATATTGTCTATGGGAGGGACAGGAGTGTAGTAGCTGGAGCAGAGCACTGAGGGCTCTGATTCCTGCTCTTAGTGCTGCTGTTGACTCTACTCCTCCTTTCCTGCTGTTTTGCTTCTGTTCTTCTATTCTCCTGCTAACCTTTGCTTCAGTCTACTTGATATTCAGACTTGATGAGAAGTTATTTGCAATCCTGGTACATTGTCTAATCCTACCATTTAATAGAAATAACAGAGGAGAAGGGTTTCTTGACTGCTCCAGCCCTGGGAGATGGTGCTCACAGCAGAAGAGACTGCTGAGGTGAGGAGCGTTGGCCATTGCAACAGCATCTCACAGCCTTATCACCATTCCTGTGTAAGATTTGATTTCCCATGCCCCTAGCAAAAAGCTGCATAGGAGGCTATTTTACATTTTCTTACAACCCACTCAGCTGCTGCAGTTAAACCTGAAAGCCCAAACTTCCAAAAGCAGCGTGCTATGCCATGGCTGCAGTACTTGCACCCACATGCCTGGGGTTGCAGGGGATTCTTTTTGTGTGTGAGTGCCGGGGGAGCACAGCGTGCATTGTTGGGTCCCTTTCTGCAGCAGGGGCACTGGCATATGAGGAATGGGGAAGACTGCAACATCTACTCAGAGACGACACCTAATTGAACCCTATTTTTAAAGATGTAATTGAAGAAATTGGTACATCCATCCATTTCCTACAAAACAGGAATAAGTTTAGCACAGCAATTTGCAGATCTAGCTCAGTATTCTTCCTGGTTTACCTCTTAGGTAATAAACCCACAAGCCCCTGGGGTTCAGGTAACACCATATAATGAGCCCTGCCTCCCTTGCCCTGCCTCCCTGAGCGCCCTGCTCCTGGCTGCACAGCGACCCACAGCAGCAGGACCAGCCCTGCTGAGCCCCAGCGTCCCCACCCCGTCAAACGCGCAGGCAGGGGTCTGTGGGCAGCCGAGGGCCCGCACGAGGACCCCCTCCCATTCCCGCACCCAGATACTTTCTGTTTTGTGGATGCCCAAGCATTTTGACTGTCCTACTGCTGGTAGGACTTGCCTTTTCCCATCACCTTCCACAGACGTCCAAGGCGCCGAGAGGTCTATTGGCAGCCCCCAAATTCTGCGCTTCTGCAGAACTGGGCCGGCATTGCTGCCGTGTCTCCAGGAGCTATTAAGATCTTTTTAAGGCTGCTGCGTTGCTGTGACTTCAGCGCTGCCTGTGCATGGCAGACGTGCTGCAGCTAGGTGCCAAGCTGCCTGGAGAAGAGCCTTTTTTAATGAATAATAACACAAGCTATAAGTAGTAGGAACTGGCTGTCTGAAGTAGGTGTCAGCAGAAGTAGGGTACGTACATCGTTTGTAGGCTCAATATATGGGCACGTGCTAAAATACAGGCGCCCTGAGGTTGGCTGTGCCTTCCAGCTCTCATACAACATAGGTAAACCCAATAATTTTCTCAGTCTTATCTGGAATGGGTTTGGACTTGGGCCCCTTTGCATCAACCAATGCCTTCAGCCATTTCGTTGGGTGAAGCAAACGTTGTTTCTGTGAAAGCTCTCGGCGCGGTCATAGAATCATAGAATCGTTTAGGTTGGAAAAGACCTTTAAGATCATCCAGTCCAACCATTAACCTACACTACCAAGTCCACTCTAAGCCAATCAAGGGTAGACTAGACTAAAGTCTATTCCTGCCTGGGGTTTTGAGCGCGCCCTCGTCCGGGCGCCGGCGCCGCGCTGCAGCCTTCGCTCGCAGGCAGCCGGGGGGAAATAACGTCTTCAAAAGCAAGAAGGGGTGCGTGCTGGAGCTGCCGCCGAGGCCTGCCTTTGGCAGCTGTGCAACAGAAGGCTGCAGCGTCTGTTAGACATAAATAACGTTCTGAAGGCCTAAATAGATAAATATTAGAGTTGTTGATGAAAGGAAGCAGTGCCAACCGCTTTTGGCCAGTGGAACAGGAACATGTCCCGTTGCCTCAGGTTGAAAAGGCTTTGGATGTTTAGGGTTTGCAAAAATTAGAGGGGAGGAAGTGCTGGTAGTGATATCTGACACATATTTGCTTCATTCATGGACAAATTAACCTTAATTATCCAATTTATAAATCAGCTTTAAGTGGAAGGGCCCCTCCTCACTCCCCACTTCTGCATATTTGGGGGATTAAGTTGTTTGTTTTTAGTGATAAATTAGAAACATCTGCTTCCGCTGGAAAGGAGGCACGTACAGCAAAGCGGCTCCGACACTGGGGGGGATTCGGTACCAGGGCACGGTCCTGCCAACCTCTGGCCACGGGGTCTGAAAGGATCAGGCCCTTTCCCATCTGCACAGGGGCTCGGCGGGGCAGGGGAGATGCGTGGCTGCTCAGGATGGTTTCTGGGGAGGTCGGAGCAGTGGCGAGCGTCTCCAGCAGCGTGTGCTCGGGAGAGCCTTCCTTTTAAGGGTGTCTTGGCAGTTTTTCCATGCAAGCAAAACTGTTTCTGCTATGGGATCATCAAGTTTTAATGTCAAGGAATCCAAACCTCGTGCCAGAGTCACCGCAGAGGTCTCTCAAGCCTGAGCAACGATGGCAGTAAGCAGTCTGGCCACCCCTTCTGATGAAGAAAATGGTGGTATTTGAGGGAACGGAGATGTTTTACAGCCCTCGTGAATCTCCCCAGCGGTGATACAACTTCCCAATTGCCGAGGTTGGAAACAGTGAAGACACACATCACGTCAAAGCACTTTACATGGGCTTTCACCTCGTGCAGGAGCTATGAAAACAACCCTCCTGGCTACAAGCTATTATCTGCAGGAGTGGAAAGCTGGGGCTAAATCCTGCCAGGGTCAGCAATCCAAATATAACCTGGGCATCCATGAAGCTGCACCCATGACAGACCCGGTCCGTGCATCCCCTTACACCACTGCGCTGAAGGGAACTGCGAGGCTTGTTTTGACTTTGGTGTGGCCTGGGTCTCACTGCGGGGCTTTCATACTTGCCCTATTGGGCTGCACAAACAGTTGGCTTACACGCACCAGTCAGATATCTTTTTCAGCCTTTGGCAATCAAAACTATCAGACAGCACCACTGGTCTGCAAGGACAGAGCACGCCTGCAGAGAGGGAGAAACCAAGATGCTGGGTGGTTTCTGACAACTCCTGTTCCCAAGGTGCCCTCTTTTTCTGCCTGGATATTTTCTCCAGGTGGGTTTGAGAATTATGTGCATTTAACGAAAATTTTCCAATAATCTATTGGATCTGTCAAGCAAGAAACCCCAGGCAGATTCAGTGCATGCTCTAAGACTGTCTGTACAGTACAGGTCCTACAAGTTGGATGCCTGGCATCACAGGAGCCACTGTTCAGGTGTGATGCAGTGCAACGTAAATGTATTTCTGTCTGAGAAATTCCAGGCGCAGAAATTTGGAATCGTGGTTCTGCCCCAAGTGGGCTACAAAATCAGGACTGAAGTGTGTGGCCCATCATCATGCAGAGGAAACTCTCAATTCTCCTTAAAAAGCTGAAGGCAACCTCCAATGCCAGCCTCCAAAACCCCATTTCAATGTAAAGCATCATAATCCAGCTGTAAAACTTAAAATACAGTGAAATACAGAGAAATACAGTTTCCTCTAGAGAACCCAAAAAATACCCACTACACGCCCATGGACCTGGGTGTGCAGCAAAGCCCTCCTGAGACCTGGGGGCCAGCCCTGGGCAGAGAGGACCTGCTCCCTCTGGGGGTGCAGGAGGGAGGGGAGGGGAGAGGTAGCAGGACAACCTATTTCTCAGCTAGCCAGGACCACTGACCCTGCTTGGCCTGCCAAAGTTGTTTTCTTCTGCCTGACTGCCCATGTTACTTGCTCTTTGCGCTCCCATGAGGGACACTCGGATACAGGATGAAGTTGATGACAATGAAGTTGAATCGGGAAAGGGAACTTTTTTTCTTTCTTTTGTCTGTACCCAAGCTGGGGAGAGAAGTGAAAATTTCCTTCCTCCAGGAGAGGAGTGGGGCCTGTGTGAGGTGTATGTGTTGGGAAGGAATGATTTCTTCCTGCCCCACCACAAAGCTGGCGCTCAGAGGTCATCTGAAAATTTGTGTCACCACTTTCTAGCAGGAACACCTGCACTGAATAACAGAAACAGTAACTCAAGAGAGGCCAAAGCAGTCTCAGTCTTCCTCCAGACACTGGGAAATCAGCTAGAGGAAAAGGGTAGAGGAACCAAGGGGAAGCTGGAGACAAGTAAAGACGTGTGGGACTGGGAGAGCTGCTAAAGCAGGGCTGTGACCAAAGGCCATTCTCAGGTTTTGGGACACAAAAAGGACAGGCTCTGGAAGATAACCTTCAGAGCATATCTGTGCAGAGCTGGAGCTCATAAAGACTCAAGGAAGCAAATCGCTCTGTAAAAAAATACTGACATGATGTCTGGAATAAGCAATGGATGCAAAAAGCAGCCTAGGCGTTTCTCTGTTAAGCGCTGAAAGAGCCACTTCCACTGTTTAGTGACAGTGAAAAAGGACTTGAAAACAGCAGTCTGGGATGTGCTGGAGAGGTGGGCTCAATCCCCAGGTGCATTAAAGCGCAACAGGCCGGCACTGTGCAGGAACATCAGTGCAGGGCTAGCAAGGCTGGCGTAACATCAAGTTTTTATAGGCTGCTGAAAAGGGAAAAGACTTTTGGTCCTGAGTTGTAACTGCTAGCGAGAATAGCAGATGTGTGTTCCAGCACAGGGAGCGTCTCCCTCCAAGAAAAGAGAGAGTTTTCCTGGAGAAATCCAGAAAAAGGTTCAGACTTTTTTTTTCCAAAGGGTGAAAAAAAAAAAAAAAGGGATGTCCCTCGCTCAGCAGATCACAGATCAGGTCCCCCCGTGCTGTGGTGACGGGATGCCCACGCTGGCCTGGACCCAGCCACGAGGCCCATTGGACCAAAAGAAAGAGGTGGGGTGAACAGGCTGGACACACACCTCTTCAGCTCTGCCCTTCGAGCCCTCCTTGTTTTTATAGCATCGTCACTCCCTGTTTTTATTGCACATTTTTTAAACTATATTTCAGGTCCTGCCTCCATTATTAATACCCTCTCCGCTCTCATTTTTCCTGAAAGAAAAATATCTTTATTGAAAGAATGTAGCAAAAACTGAGAGAAATAAAACAGAGCGCATGAATTACAATACATCTGAAAAAACCATCCCCTTCCAGTTCCCTTCCTTCCCCAGCTTTAACTTCGGACTCTTGCCAGAGGTTCCTGTTTGTTGCAGGGTGTCTGATTTTGGGTTTGGGGTCTCTCCAAAGGGGAAGGGCAGAGCGTAAGCTGAAAATAGGATGGGTGGCCTGATGGCGTCCAAACACAACCAACTATCTCCATTAAATCTTGTTTGAGATTTGGCCTCCATTTCTGTAGGCCCCATTTGGGGCTGAGAGACGCGATACTCACACAGATGAGGAAGACAAATCCAGTAGATAGACTGAAGACGAGCCAATCAATACATTTAAGCCAGCGCAACATATGGACTCTCACATCTCTCACCCTAGTAAAGATTGCTCTCCACAGATTTTCGTCTCCACAGACGAAATAAAACATCCCAGCCAGTGAGAATTTTCCCTTCTTTCCCTCTGGATTATTTTATAACCGTATACCTCTCACTGCCAGGATCTTTTTCCCGTTTTGCACAGCCTATTCTTCCACTTTAAAAATGGTCTCCATTATCCTCTGTGTTAAGAATTGGGTTAATAATAAACAGTTCTGCCCTTCCCAACACATACACCTCACACAGAAATGTGTAGACTGTCTGATCATATTGTCATATCCCCTCCACCCCAAAATTTAGTGAAACCATAAAGTGTCTTTGAAGACTTGAGTCAGGTCCTCTGCAGTTCTGCCTTCATTGCCTTGAGCTTTCCCATCTGCATCCAACATCAAGTGAGGCTTGAGACTAGACACCCAGGAATAGATTCACACTGCTTTTCCAAAACGAAAACTGAATCCTAATTTATGAAGAACCTGAACAATTTACTGAAGTAAATTGCAAAATCAGAGTAATCTGGGTTTCTTCTTGAACCCAACAGAGAAACTACCCTACTGATCTGCACCTCTTACTTTAGAGAGACTGTGAGCAGAAATGAATACCTTTTGCTGACAGTTGCAGCCTGATGCCTGTAACTAAAATGTAAATCTGGCCAGTAATTATCTCACTTGCAGCCTTTATTTTCTGGGTATGATCACAAAGACAAGCCTGCAAAGCCTCTAGATTTCTCTGCCAAGGCAATCACATAATTGCTTTGCTGTCCTTTTGACTAACAAAGAATCCACTTCAGCAGATAACATGGAGTTTGACCTGTCTTGTATCTGTGACAAGCAGCCTCTAGGAATCAGAAACACTGTATTTTTTTAATGCCTCTTATTTGTATAAAAGATTGCAGCCTTAGGATTTTCACTCCCCTGTGAAGTTACGTTTTTCTGGCCAATCTAAATTGGCATTTCATCATGTGCAGTATGTCTCTCTGGGAACATGGATGTTACTTGATCATGCAATGACAGTGCATGTAATGTTGCTGTAGTATCTGTTTAAGAACCCTGGAAATTAGGTTTACCAGTGCATGGGACAGACCTGTGAATGGACGCGTCATGGAGAATTAAGGGTGTAGGTCAGCTCTACCACAGTGAACGGGACAGAGGATCTTCTCCTGGAGGTACTCAAACCCAGCCCTTGGGACACTGCTCATATGTGGATTTCCATCCACCTTGTTGCCTTGCCACTGTGACTGAACCATAAATAAGTGCAATAGTAAAGTGTGGAGATGACAGAGGAGATGAAGTAATATAAATACTGCATTCTTCATTTGCATTATTCCCTGTTACTGCTGCTGAGCCAGGAGCAGTCCCTGCAGCCGAGATACTCAGTTTGAGAAACCATCTTGTCTACCTGTGTCACTAAGCAGTATGGAGTGGGACCAGCCTTCACCACCCATCACCTCTCACCTACCCATCAGATTGGTATTGCGCGGTACTGTGGAGGAAGGACAAGGAATAGGCAGCCACTAAGTGAGGGGAATACACTTCCCAATCCCCCTGCTCCATAGTCCTTGCTCAGGTGACAGCTGGTGGACGTGTCCCTGGCACTACCTTTCCAGAGCTCAGTGGTGACGGTGAGCTTCCCACTCAGCACAAATCCCAGGGACAGCTTCATAGGGAGCCAGGCTCTCAGGATTTCCTGCATGCCAGTGGGCAGGCATATCAGCTCCTCCACTTCCAGTTTTGCTTTTCCACACCCTTTCCCTCCCCTCTCTGCTCCATGTTTCTCTACTCTTAAATGCATTTCTTAGGTGGAGTGTGGCCCATGGGGACACAGCATCAGGGGGACCAACATCCCTGCATTCCCACCAGGGAAAATGTGCTCCAGTAGCACAGCTGAAGTTGTCCCAGGCCAGGGAAAACAGGAAGCAGGCACTGTAGGAGGATGGGATTTTCTGCCTCTTTAATGCACCATGCTATATGACACTGTAGTTATGTGATTTCTGAAGCAGGTTGCTGTTTCTCTAGCCATCGGTGTTAGCAAATTTCCATAGCTTGCACAGCTCCAAGGGCTGTGGGTAATGCTGCGCTCACACCCATATTTTCCTAAAACTTCAGCCTGAAAGCTCATCATTTCCTTGAAAGTGAGTGGGTTAGAGAAATCAGCCACCATTGTGAGTATCAGGTTTTGGGCAGCTGGCATGCAGGCAAGCCTTGCCTCAGCCTTGCCTGGATAACGGTAACCAGAGACCCAGGGGAAAAAAGGGAGCAAGAAACTGCTAATCCATTTACACTGTCACCTACCCAGACCAAGGCTGTGTTTAATCACTTACTTACACTCAGCATTTCATTTATATTTCACAACACACGTTCTCTCCCCAGTTTGCACATAGGCACGAAGCATACTGCTGGTAGCAGTGGAAGCACAAAAAGTTAAACGACCTTGGAAAAAACCCAAACAGAAGAAACACCACAACAAAATAACAAATGGATATATTTGTGAGACTTTAATAAGTTAAATGCAGGAGCTTAACTTTGCAAGAGCACAACCCTGAAGCAAAATGATTTATTTGGTATTTACAGATTTTTTTCTTTTCTTTTTTTTTTTTTTTTTGCAAAACAATTTTCTATGAAACCATAGCAACAAAGGTTCAAGTGAAGATTTGGAATGATGTTGGAATCATTCACGAGGGAAAAAAGCAATAATCTCTGTTTTGGGTTGATGGAATGTAAGATTAAAGCTAAATAGAGATAAATATTTCAAAAGATTTTAGGCAATTAAATCACCCTAAACCCTGTGAAAGGTAGACATTTAAAAATATTTTTTTTGCCAGGAAATTGTGTCCTTGATTTTTTAAAAAAAATCTGTCTGGTAACTTTCTGATAGTGATGTTATGTGCGTAAATGTCCAAGTTTATTACTCTTCTCTTACAAGACAAGATGCATAAACAGATTTCACTGAAGCCGTACTACAGTCAATTTCTAATGGAATCACATGTATCCCAGCAAAAATCTGCATTTTTCTGAACAGTCTCTCTATTGTGTTCCCTTTGTCAAATGCATTTCAGAGAAGTTAGAATAGGGAGGTAGAATCAGTTACAACTTACCTTTACGCTCGAGTAGATAACATCAGTGTTTCTCAGGGAAAGCAATGCGCTTCTTTTGGGTAGTGTCGTAAGAGTTGTAAATTCAAGCCGACAGGTAATTGTTGGTGATTCAAAATCCTTTAAAACAAATTTAAACGTCGCGATGACAAATAACGTATTTCGTGAAAACTTATTTGAAGCTTGATGCTCTTGTGTTGAGTTTTGTAACTGTCTGTCTCGGCTAAATAAGCTCCCACTCCTTTCCTTGGATACTTGCCAACTTTTCTAATTTAAAGCAACTGTGAGCTTGCTGTAAAACTCCTGCTGGAAGGAGCTCAATGTATACCATGGAGCAAGGAGCGAGCGCGTGCTCCAGACTGAAGCGGTATGACAGAGTCCTAACAGGACCTGGGGCATAGCCTCCCCAAGGTAATGTTATATCATCTTTGGAAAGCATGAGAGGCTAAGTTGTCTCCTTCTTGGTAAAACACAGAGAAGAGGAAAAAATAATGCTTCTTCTGGCATGTAGTCCCCTCAGCGTGGGATTTGGGAGGAGCAGCATCTGCCTCAAAGTGGAGGAAGAAGCAACAGCCTCAAATACACAAAGAGCTCAGAGGGCCCAAAGGAGCCTGGTCCCCGAATTGGCCAAAAGACTCCCAGTATTTTTAGAGGCGCTGGTTCTTGGTCTGAGGCTTTGGGGACAGGTCCAAGGGCTTTCTCCTGGGCTTCCTCTGCTAATGCAATGCAGAATGTCCCTCTCACAGGGGGTGGGACACCCAAGCTGAGCACAGCCCCACACTGCTCCCTCATGTGATTTTGGAGAGTTTCGAAAGAAACTCATGGCACTGATCCTATCTTCTGAGACTCTGTCAAGCTCTAAACAACAGAGGTTTGATTTGCAAAGGCAACCACTTACCAGGGATGGCTCTGTTCTGCTTTGCTCAAATTAAGATAGTGGAGCATGTGAAAAGTTGTTCATGCAGGAGAGTTGCCTGTGCCCATGCTGAATTCCTCCTTTTTACAAGGAATTTATTTCAACCAGCTATGGTTGACACACATGGCGTGCATTTATGAATTGACAGAAAAGGTCCCCTTTTGCAAATATGAGTTCCCTCTGCAGAGTAGCTAAAAGCAAGGGATCAAAAAGCCAAATTTAAAACATTATTATGATTTGGGAAATTTCAGCCTCTGAGCTTCCACATTAGTACCTGTGCTGGTTTTGGCTGGGATAGAGTTAGTTTTCTTCATAGTAGCTAGTGTGGTGCTATGTTTTGGATTTGTGCTGGAAGCAGTGTTGATAACACAGGGATGTTTTAGTTCCTGCTGAGCAGCGCTTACACAGAGTCAAGGCCTTTTCTGCTCCTCACCCCACCCCACCAGCGAGCAGGCTGGGGGTGCACAAGAAGTTGGGAGGGGACACGGCTGGGACAGCTGACCCCAACTGACCAAAGGGATAGTCCACACCATACGGCATCATGCTCAGCATCTAAAGCTGGGGGAAGAAGAAGGAAAGGGGGACATTTGGAGTGATGGCGTTTATCTTCCCAAGACGTATATTATATACTTTTATGTATATTGTATGTATACTTACACGTGATGGAGCCCTGCTTTCCTGCAGATGGCTGAACACCTGCCTGCCAGTGGGGAGTAGTGAATGAATTACTTGTTTTGCTTTGCTTGTGTGTGTGGCTTTTGCTTTACCTGTTAAATTGTCTTTATCTCAACCCATGAGTTTTCTCACTTTTGCTCTTCCGATTCTCTCCCCCATACCACTGGGGGGGGGGCGGGGGGGGCATGAGTGAGTGGTTGTGTGGGGCTTAGTTGCCAGCTGGGGTTAGACCATGACAGTACCATAACAAACTTTTGCTTAAAAATGAGGGCTCTGAAAAGCCTATCTCAGACTATGTCCCAAATCACTGAGTGCCTTTGGAAATTCATCCAACCAACCTTCTGATGCTAAGGTGACATAAGGTTTATTGTAGTTGTTATTAAGTGACTTTGGCTTTGTCAGCCATATTTTCTTGCAAAACTAATGTAAGTAAAGACAGAATCATTAGACTGAAATTTTCAAAGATGTCTGATGCTCCTGAAAAAGGAAATTAATCTTCTGCAACAAAACAAGCCAATGTCAAAATGCCACCTTTGAAGTGCCTATAAAAGATCTTGTTCATTTGAATGTTCTAATTTACATGACACTGAAATTTCATACTTAAAATTGAGAATTAAAAAACAAGGTCCTGTGCATACAATAATATAGATAAAATACTGCTGCCAATAATGGGAGAAAGGGTTTAAGGAAAACCAAATCTTTTTTTTTTTTTTTTTTTCCCCCATTTCTGATGGAGTTTCATTCCAGTACTAAATTATAATAACCAGGATACGGAATAACCATGATACAAAATCATATGGTACTGTGAAAATGTCAGTATATGATGTGACAAGTCTCAATTTTCCCCTGAAGTATAGCTATCAGAGTATTTTTATTTTGCTCTGTGGATCTGCTGGTGGACTTGGATGCAGGTGGCAATAGTGAAAGTACAAATGCCATCCTATCATGTCACTTAAATGTACTGTGAAAACAACCTAAATGATTTCTGTATCCTAATTTTCATTTTGTCATCAGGCATTAGGCATATCCTTTTAGGCACTGGAACCTCTGGAAACTTGCACTTTCATGCTTGTGGGAGTTACCCAGAACTTTTCAAGTTCATCTGGAGAGCATTGCCTGCAGTTGGCCTCTTTCTGCTCCTGTTTAGGGAAGCAAGAGATGTTGCTTTCTCTTCCTGATGAGCCATTCTGGGGAAGCAGGGCATGTTGCCCCTGTCCCATAGGAAAAAAAGCGTGCTTTCTAACAGTCTGTGGAGAAGACTGGCAGGAATTATGAACCTGGGTTCTGCCGTTGATTCATACCTAGCTCTGAACTGAGTCTTCCTCACTTCCATTCACTAACCTGTCTCATAGGAATATGACTAAGGACTAAATAGGCATTAGTGAAGTAGCAAATATTATTAATCCCAGTAATTTTATAAGAGCAATAATAAAAATCAAACATTTCTTAACTGTTAATGTTTTATGCCCTCTGAGATAGTTTTCTATGGTCCACAGCACAAAGTTCCACAAGGCAGCTGGCAGTTCATCTCTTAAGTTATAGATAAGGAGGCTTAAGGAGAAAGATGCAGTTAAAGCTTTATCAGAGGGGAAGGGATGTGAGCTCCAACATAACAAGAGTCTTAAACAGAAGGAGTTGAACCCGTTTCTTTTGCTTACCAGGCTTTCCAGATCGGAGGCAGAAGGCAAGAGTAAAAGTGGAGGAGAAACTGCAAAGCACACTGCAAGCCTTGGAGGTTTAAATGTTCAACAGAAAATACAGGTTCAATTTTTTTGGAAGAAAGATTATATTTTTATAGGGTTGCTCACTGGTACCTGTGATAGGCACATTTTTAGTCCCGCTAAAGTTACTATTCTAGGCAACTATTTCATATTTCAGCACTTCACCAGAACATTGATTTTCTTGCTTTTGGCTTTGTCTAGACGCAGCTGGGGTAGGATGGAGCTGCTAGCCACAGCAGCTGAACCAGGAACTGCTATCTGGCATTCATGTCCTCACAGGTACAACACAGCAACTAACACAGGGGTTAGGAAAAAAGGAATCATTCATCTCAGATAAATTTCAAAGGGGAAGAAAATTCCTCTTGCCTCAACTGTGAGTGCAAGTCTTCATATGGTCCTGTACATGTGGATATTTCTTGCATAACAGATTGTTGCATCCTGAAGACAAATAAACATGAATCCATGTTATAGATGCACGAGTAAATGTGCTCTAATGAATATAGTTGTCACACCCTTGACAAATTGTCATCTTTAATCCTCTCATATGGCAAGCAGCTGGGACTTTTTCCTGGTGACATCTTTAAGTCCTTTCTCTGACCAAAGTGTTTTAAGATTCAGCAGGTTCAAATAAGTACCAAGGATGCTTCCAACACAAGTGTCTGAACCAGGAATCAAACAAAGTCCTTCATCTGCAGTGAACCACTAAGAAGTTGATGTGCTGGCAGGAAGGAATTATGACTTTGTGGCATTAAAAAGAGAAGTATCCTTTGATGCTGGGATTTGGGATTTTCCTGTGTTATGGCTGAATGCATTTACATCCAGATAATACTCAGTTCAATTGCCAAGATGTGAATGTAACTCCTCAGGATTCATCTTCCTTCAATACCGAGAGAATGAGCAGGTTAATGCAGCACAGTGCACTCTAGGAGGTCACAAAGCTGCTAAAAGCTAGAAGCCTAATTCTCCGCTCATACAGAGTGATGTGAATGAAGACTGGCTTCATCCAGGTAAACAGAAATATGTCATTGTCCAGTGGCCCTAAATGACAAGAAAAATCAGTTGTTACTTGGAAATATGATGTCAAAACACATGGAAATTTTTGCTTAGTTTGGTTGTCTGGGTTTTTTTTTTGTAGGATTCAATAGCTAGCTCTTGGCATTTACAGCTTGGTCAGTAGAAGAGCTCATATTTCCAGGGTGGTAACACAGAGACAGTTAAGAAAGAGATCAGAATGAAAACTTCAGTAAGTTCAGGTATCACTATTAAGGAAACAGAAGAGGGAGGGATGGGCGGTCTGCTTCTAAGGGGTGCTGCTTTCATGACTCTCAGTTGGCGCACTCATCTGGTGATGCCCAGCGAGTGAATGGCTGCAGGATGGGGACACATCAGTGATGAACAGCTCATGTCCAGATGACTGTGCAGGTGCTGGGGCTGCACACCTCAGGGAGGCATCTGGGCACCAATGGATTAACTCCACATGCTTTTTTTATCTATATGAGATGCAAAGTGCAGTTCCAACAGGGTCTGTGACTTTTCAAATTAGTATAATTTATTCTAAGTCTAAATTTGCTAGAAAACACAGTCCAAATCTCATTTACCCAATGAGATTACCTAACTAAAGACACCTCTGCTCTGCACCTCCATTCAATCATTAGTCACCAGTGTAAAACTAACAAGAAGGGTTTAAATCTTATCTGCTTGGAACAGCTTGGAACAACTCTGCTGTGCGTACTGTTTTGAAATCAAATGCTATTTGTTGCAAGCAGTACAGCACACTACATTTCTCACCCTCCAGTGAGTCAGATCACCCCAGTGTTAGGGCTTGGAGTCTTAATGGGGCAGAGCATTGCAGCTCCATTGCCCCCACTATACATCTGCAATTAAAATTTTAGTTGGAGTTTCACTTCACCTGCCTATGCCTCCACATGATGAGGGGGGCTTTTTTCCTGCTGGTTTTTACTCTCTCTTTTCCTTCAACAGCACACTTTTCCAGCAGGAGTCTTAAACACCAGAGCCCAGACTTGCAAAGATGTTTTGATGCCTCAGGCCATCTCTGGGAACCTAGTGAGATTTACAGGGCTCCTGAAATGAGTGGGGGCTGTTGTAAGCTGACAACAGCTGCGAAAAGAAATGCTTTGGCTAAATCTTCTATCTTGTTCTCTCTCAGTTAGTCTGTTTTCTCAAAGCAGAGAGAATGACCGTCATGCCGAATGCAGACCAAAATGTCTGTTCTCCAAATGCTGAACATTTGTGTTACTCAGAAAGTGTCAGGTTAATATCACTGGCTGCAGGTGCTTCCTTAAAGTTAACAAAACAAGGTCTGCCTTCACGTTACCTCGAGTGGGAGTTAGGACCTCACATGGGCTGAGGTGAAGCCTCTTCAAAGGTTATAGAGATGTTTCACTAAATACCCAGGTTTTATTTCTTCCAAATCCACACAAACAGTCTATGATGGAAATCGAAATAAAGCCCACATCTGTCAGTTCACATCCCTTTCAGAGCAAGATTACTGTCTTTGTGTCATGGGTGGCTGTACAGATGCACCCTCCAGAGGCACCACAGCTTCCTCTCCATGAGGTCTCAGCTTATCACTCTCCTTTATTTTGGAAGAGGAAATTAGCCACTACTTTATCCTCTACTCATATTAGCTAGACAGAGTGAAAACATGCTTGGTATTCAAGATAGTCTAATAAGGATGGCTTATATTTATTTCTCTTCTGCCAAGTGCAGTCAAGCAGCGACTAAAAATAAGTCTGCAAGTAACGGAGACCCATTTAAAGTTAGCGCATATACTGATTTGGGAGGATTGGGAAACCTCTGAGCATTATTAACAGTTTCCCCTTCCTGGGTGCACTTTGTACAGGTGAGAAAGCAAGCTCTGCTGGCCCCTCATCAGCCCTCTGCTGACACTGGTGAAGTTCCCACAGCCTTGCTGCTGCTGCCATGTCGTGGGCAGGAATCCCCCAGCACTACCCACCAAAACATCAAATCCTAGGCATCCATACAGTTATTACAATGAAGGCCTGTTGGCATTGGAGACCACAAACAGTGACCATGGCAGCAGCAGTACACAAGCACTCCTGCCCTCCTATATTCATTGCCCAGGACTAAAGGGTACATTAGAGAGGTCATGTTTCTACAAGCCCCTCATTCAAAACCCTTATGAAGAAGAATGCTATAGCTATTCACAAAGGTTAACAACATTTCGCTGCTTGCACACATCAATCTTGATTTGCTTTAGATGTTGACACAAATCTATTCAGCATCACAGATGCAAACTACTTGTTTTTGTTCTCTTCTGTTTCAACAGGATAGTGCAGGAAAGGACTTTTATCCTGTTTCATATTCCACAGGGCTATGCATGTAGCACTTCAAGTCATAAAGAAAACATTATCAGCTTGAACTACTTTCTAGTTTCCTTATTTTGTTTGTTCAAAGAGAGAGTTATCAGATTTATTATGCTTGGTTTATCTGGAAGCAGTCCGCAATATGCTAGCTGAGTGCTTTGACCTTTTGCATATTCTGTAGCTGATTGGTTTGGCCATCCATCTTCTCCACTTGTTGAAACCCTCACTTAGCAAAGAAAGGCCAACAGCCAAGCCTGCGTGAAAAATGTGGTGCAAAAGGAATCAATTAAGAACGGGGTATATTTCATTGTATTTCCCATAGATCTTGAAGATTATGCAGAATTTGAAGAGTTGCCTGATGTGCCTGGACTTCACAACTGCTGACAAATTATGACTATATTACAATATTCTGAGAAATCTTTTTGGGAAAAATAATAATCTTGTGTGATCCCATCACCCCAGTACAAAGCAGTTAATATTCCTATTTCTCACAGTGATCTAACTTCTACTGTTGGTCTCTCCAATTTCTTTCTGACTATCTTGCCAACTCCCTTAATTTAACATAGCTAAAACCAAACTCTGTATTTTCCTTGTTTAATTCCCTGTAACCTATTGCTTTTGACTATTCCATCCTCACTTTTGCCCAGGAATGTGAAGAGGGGAAAAAAAAAAAACCAGGGAGATGAACAAGCTGATACAGAGTTAGGAGTTTAATCATAGCTTTCAGGCAAGATTCTCCAGAGTAAGCCCACTCTGCTGTGCCCATGCACATGTTCAGGTTTGCCTTCCTACTAGTTTTGTCAAGCAACCATCTCTCTGCCTGCCTCTCATGAAAGGCTCATCCCCATGAGTGTTCAGGGCATGCCACACTCCCAGCCCCAAACTCCTGAACAAATCAGGGGTGAGTGCTACGTTCATTTTAACACTAGTATTGCTAGTGCTAGGAATGGGTACCAAAGCAGCCCTAGAAGCACAGGTGGGAAAGAAGAACCACCATCTCCAGATGGGGGCTCTAATCACAGGGCTAATGAGCAAATAAAGCTCCCATTTGCTCAGTGACCCTTGGGTTCACAACTTCTCCTTTGTAGTGTGGCACAACTTCAGCAGAGAGGTAGAAGACGTCCTCTGGGCAGAGGAGCACATAGCCTGGTAGTCAGTGCACCCTCCGAGGGAGGAAGAGGTCTAGACTTGAACTCCCTCAGGCTCAGGGTAGCTCTCAACCTGCATATAAGACTTCCCTGGACAAATGCTGTTTATTAAAGGGTATCGAGCCTTTGGATGTGGAGAGCTGCGTCTATCCTAATCATGTTTTAGGAGGAGCAAGTTCTTCAAAATGAAGGAGGTTATGAAAGTGTTTCAAGCGCTATTGGCCTTGAGCATGGGTGAAAAAGCTCACTGTAAGAGAAATTTAAACACCAAAAATGTGAGTTTTTAAGTGTACATGCATGACAATTTGTGCTGAAATGTTGGCAGTCCTGTCTAGACAGAAATACAGCATTTGGATGAGTCTCAGCCCAGTTACCCAGTCTCAAAACTCATGATTAAGTTCTAGCAATTTGTCACTATAGTAAAAGAGAACAGGATAAGAAAAGGCTGTATACCTCCAATAAGGACAGGAATTGTACTGAATTCATGCAATACATAACCAGGAAGACAAAATCATTCAAAAAATACACATTTGCTTTACCTGATGTGAGTGGTTGGTATGAATGGAGAAACTGAAAAAGTCCCTTACCTGAAGAGGGGCAGTTTTTCTACATAATTCAGAAAATGTCCTGCCTTCCAACCTACCTGATGTGGCCCTTGATCCATGCATCTCTCAGGCAGAAAGCGTGGCTGCCGAGTGCAGCTCGGTGTTCACGCCACAAGACAGTCAGCCAGACAGTCTTTAGAGCTATCTTCATAATCCAGAAAATATCAGCCTTGCACACGAGGCACCATATGGTTCTCCCTGACATTCTCACATACAGCTGGCTTGGGTTTGAAAAAAGCATTATCTGACGCCCTCCTGCGAATGATTCAAGGGTTACTCCAGGATAAAATGGCAATTGCTCAAGAAAACCAAACACTACATATGGATACGCATGTATATTCATTTCTGCTGTTCCTTCTCTGTCTGGCTGATAGACTGGCCTTTGGGCTGCTAAACTGCTACCAGAGGGTGGGACTTCTTTTTTTAAAATGCTCTTTAATTTAATGGAAAGAGGATTCTTTTAATTAGTAGTTGACACCATTCCCCAAAGCTAAGACAAAGCAAATGCAGGGAGGCTGAAGCTCAATTAATTACAGATGGCATCGTTGCACAGCAGTGGAGCAGGATGCAGCCTGCATTACCAGCAGATACCTAACTACAAGGACTCAGCATCAAAAATAATCACTTAAGCTCAGCCTCTTTGGAAAGACTGGAAAGATCCATGCCATTAAATTTCTGTTCATAAAACTTTATTGTCTATGGATGCTTTTCCAAGTGAGTAGGCTGTTGGCTGTACACATTTCCTGACCTATACAAGTTCTCTGACACTAATGGTAACAAAACATAGCTGGTAACTTTCTGAAGTGAAACGTCTGATTCAGAACAAACAAATCACTGCTGTCACAATTAGCTTGACTACTTAAACCTGCTGAGGTAGCTTAACAACACTGACCAGAATGAGCAATTTATCTTAAAAAGCTGGAACATTTATTTTCGTTAGCAGAAAAGCCTTTCTTTTGTCCATTCAGAGATGTATCAGAAAGGCCAGAAGTTTAAGTTAGGGACTTCAGCAGGCACAGCTGAAGGTTTTAGCGCTCATCCTAAATCTCCAGGGTGTGCTGCCATGGTGGAGGCCTGCTGATACCTTTGTGCAACTGAGTATTGTTACCAGCAGAAGACTGGGGATCAGGTCGAATATACAGGTTTTCAAACATACAGGTGCTGGGGAACCAGTTATCGCAGGGTGCAATCCAAAAGACAGGCTGAGCTTATCTAGGAGTTCCCTACTGCCAAAATGGGGTGTTTGCCCCGCCCAGCACCCTGCCCTGCTAAGCCGTGCAGTCCTGCTGCTGGTTGTCCCACTCATTGGACACCTCCGTGGGCAGATTCGGCTCATTAACCTGACACAAATTCACCCAGCAAGAACTTGCATCTTTCTTCTGCCAAATGAACAAACTGAAAGAGTCACTGGAGGGCTCAGGATGCATTAAAGGCAGTGCGAAGCAGGCTCAGGATGCATTAAAGGCAGTGAGAAGCAGGCTCAGGATGCATTAAAGGCAGTGCGGAGCAGGCTCAGGATGCATTAAAGGCAGTGAGAAGCAGGCTCAGGATGCATTAAAGGCAGTGCGGAGCAGGCTCAGGATGCATTAAAGGCAGTGCGAAGCAGGCTCAGGATGCACTGAAGGCAGTGCGAAGCAGCTCAGTGGTAAGCAGGCAGGGAGGGACCCCCTGCAGCAGGAGCAATGTGGCATGTGTGGGGCTGCAGCACTGGCCCCGCAGGTGCCCACCCACGCCAGGCTGCAGGTCAGACCCCGGCGGCTGAATGTGTTACCACCCGCTGGCATCACCACCCTCTCCTCTGCAGGCTGCCAAGCCCACAGCAAGTTGCAGTGGCGTATGCTGGACCGTAGAAGATGCTGCAGTTCATAGCATGTTCCAGTTTTCAAGAACGTGGCTGGAGGCAGTGGTATTGCAATCGCTTGCTGAGACGGGGAGTACACAAGCTTGCCTGGGTAGCAGGATTTGATTGAGGTTTGCAGGGCATTTTTCACTGAATTAAAGAAACAGAGACCAGAGTCCGTGAGTCTTTGTTTTAGGTTTTTATTGGAGTGCCTCAAGCAGAAGATGCTACAACCTTACAGTCTCTTCCCATGGTGTCCTGGCTCTCGGCATCCCTTTCTGTGGGAGGGAAGGAGGCTGCCCAGCCTGGCTGCTGGGGCATTGCACCGGGAGGAAGGGCTTGGAAACTCCGCTCCTTCCTGCCCCACTGCTCTCACAGCGAAGCTTGGCGCTGGGGTGAAGGTGCGGTGCGGATGGAGAGGAGATGCTGAAGCAGCAGCGGGGAGCAGCCCAGAACTGGCTGGTGGGACGGTGTGGTTTCAGCCAGGCCACGGGACAACAGCTCGCGCGCTTGGCCAGGTGGCACTAGCGGAAAAAGGAGCGGGATGGGGAGGAGAGGAGCGGTAACGCTTTCCTTGCCACTGCCGGGAACAAGTGCCTCTGCAGCTTCACCGCCCAGGGATGGGAGACAGCCCCCTGCCAGAGGCTGGGTCCCCTCTCTCCATCCTCCCCCAGCCCTCCGGCTCAGCCTTCACCACTTGGAAATGAAGGTACAAGTATAATATGAAGAGCAGCAAGGAATTTGGAAAATCCTGTGACGCGGCAGAAGTTGGAGCGGTAACGAGCCCAGAAAGCTGCAAAGACCATCACCACCATGCTCCGTTCCCAGCGAAGGCAGGGGGCTGTTTAACTAGCTCGCCGCAACAAAGATGAGAGCATGCAGTCTTAGATGAAAAGACGGGCATATTTGGATATGGAAGTCTAAAACGAAAAATGCAGTCTTCTATGCACTTATTTTTTTATGCTTTTGTGTGTCTGTGTTTCCTAACCAATTGCTAATTTGGTCCATCTATAGTGAATAAACAGACCAGTATTCTGGAATCTGTTTTTAATTACAGTGTTGTTTCTTTTTAATGATGAAAAATGAGGATATCCTTTCTCTGTCCCATGTGACCTGTTTTCTATAGGGTTTCTATTTTAAAAATTTCCAAATATTTTTCTTTTCTGGTTCCAAAATGTCCCTGTTTTCCACCCTTTGTATTTCCTGGACAGCATTTTAACTCCACAGTAACTAATTGCCCTGTGAATATATTTATCCTCGCAGATACAAGAGAGACTTCTAATTTCCGTAGTGCTGTTTTCCAAAATTTCTTGAAGCTTCCCATGCGACTGCAGCCAAACAACCCAGGAGTAATAGCGCTGCAAGGCAAAAGAATTACATCATTAGGAATTACTAAGAAATCATGGATTCAATCTCTTTTTGCAGTGTGTGCCGCTTTGGGGCGTTGAAGAGGGCTCGTTAAGGGTTACTCTGCCAGGGCAGAAGTACCTGAGTGGACTCACACACGTAAGGCTCATCTTTGAGAGACAGAATTACTTTGGTTGCCAAACGACCCTGAATGCAAAGAGCATGAACACAGTTTTAATTATCATTCTTTGATACCCTCTCTGCCACTAAAAGCCTGTCCTTAGTGTGAGGATGGAGCACCTGACAACTGGAACCATTTTTATAGGGTATTTTTTCTATTTTTAAGCAGATATTTCTCTCCACTTTCTGAATCTCTTCTAAAGAACCTTCAGAATCACTTCTCCCAAGCAGTGAGGGTAAAATGCTTTTCTCTCCCAGCACCCACAGGTTAAACCTCTGAAGATGTCAAACCCTGAGGTGTCCTCTGGGATTTTTGGGGAACTCCCTTCCTGGCCACCCAAAGCTATGCCTGCAGAGACCCTCGGGTGCTGTGAAGGACACACTTTTGAGGACAGGTGGTATCACAAAACTCACAGAACTCTAGAAAGAGAGCCAGCCAAAATGGCTGAGGGAAGCAGGGAGGGATCCACGTGCGTCCGAGCTGCTTTTGTGCTGCAGGAACAGAAGGAAGGAGCAGCAGCAGCAAATCCCGCCAGGACGGGATGTTCCCCCACCCGCGCCCAGCTGCGCTTGAAGCCAGCGGGGAGACTCCCCCGGGCATCAGGGGTGTGAGCTGGGGGAGAAGGGCATCCCACACGCGTGGGTGTGCGCTCCCCACTGGTGTTGCACGCTCACCCAGAGCTGGCACCGCGGCAGCGTGCAGTACCTGGAGCCGCTTTCCTGAAGCCAAAGGCCGTCATGCCGAGGGACAGGCTACCCTCCACGCCAGGTCCCCTCCTGGTGTCAGTGTCGAGTGCAAGGAGAAATGGCAGTTTTTAGAGGGGATGAGGTAGCAAAGGGGTTTGAGCATCACTTGCTAAGAAAGAGGCAACTTTTTTCTCTTAACTTCGTGGTTAAAATCAATGTTTTTTCCCTCCAACATGCCACAAGTCCTTGATTACAGCTTAATGCACAGAGGAACTCTATACATTTTGCTAGTCATGCCAAGAAAGGGGGCACGGCTTGACCTTTCCCCTTGCATACCAACATATACACAAGGAGATAACTCACCAGCTGACAGCTTCCCTCTATTTTCCACATGAGCTAAACTACTCTTTCCCTCTCTATGTTGGACTTCGTGTGTGTGTGTGGTTGTTACCCACAAACAAGGAATCTGCTATTTTCAAACATCTGCATTTGACACTTTTCTATATTAGGTTAAAAAGTCTGGATAATGCTTTTGCAGCTCAAGGATTTTTTTGATTCAGCTGCCAGTTGGGAGAAGAATTGGGCTAGGCTGCTTTGAAATACTTAATGTTGCTTTTGTCTTTTTTTTCAAGCAAAAACAAAAGGAAAAATGGAGGAGGAGGGAAAAGCTGCTTTGAGGTGGAAAAAATATTTAATTTTTTGAACACTGACATTAAAAGACAATAAAACAAAAGAATTTGACTGTCATGAAGTGTAGGAGACCAACTCCTTCCTCTACTTCAGGGGTATGAATCCATCCCTCCCTCCAGGAAAATATCCTGATGTCCAGCCATGAGGATATTCTTGGGTGGATCCTCTGAGTCTCTCTGACATAAGTTCAGCTTTACACTGGCTAGGTAAATGTTTTCTGCACTGGAGAGAAGATTATTTTATCATTGAGAGGGTGAGGGCACTCCCCAGTGATGAGGGAGGCTCCATTTCCCCGTCACTCTTCCTGTGACTCAAAGCAAAATCTCAGCATGAGTTCAGAAATTCTCATCTGCTGCTTCAAAATAATTTTATTTCCAGAATATGTGATTTGTTCCCCTGCCCCCTCCCCAAAGAAAAGGCAAAGGAAACAGAATAGTCCTCTTAGCTGTTTTCCAGATAATCTGTCTGTTAGCTTAGTGGCTACTTTTAATCCTTTAGAAAAAAAAAAAATCATGTAAAGGCAATATTTGCTATTGTCACAGTTGAATTCCATGGGCAGAAATGATCGAATCAGTGTTCCCAAGCCACTCACTGAGGGGAGTGCCTGCCGCTGAGCAATTAAGGAAAGTCCCTCCTTGCACAGATGTATTGCATCAGAGAGGGAAGATCTGACGTGCTCAGGGCAGAGCGGCGGTGGGGATACAGGGATGTGGGGATGTTGGGATATGGGGAAGAAGGGATGTGGGGATGTGCAGATGCAGGGATGTTGGGATGTGGGGAAGAAGGGATGCAGGGATGTGGGGATGCTGGGATTTGGGGAAATATTGGTGTGGGGATACAGGGATGCAGGGATGTGGGGATGCAGGGATGTGGGGATGCAGGGATGTGAGAAAGTGAGAGCTTCCTTCCCAACATGGAAAATCCTCACAGATCCACAGGCACATCTGCACTGCGTGCCTGAGAATGAGTCCAGTTCCCTCTGCAGCATCAGTCTCCACAACAGCCATCCAACAAAATTTTCCTTCAAATGAATTAAAGCCAACACCATTAGGGAAAAAAAAAACCAAACCAAACCAGCAGAAAACTGGCTCTGCTTGTAGCAGCTTGTTTGCTGCCTTAGGCGAGAAGGGTTTAGGAACACGCCTGGACTCTGTCCTTCAGGAAGGTGGCAGAGAGCTGCCTGAGGCGAGCTGCGGGCCCGCTCTGGCTGCCCAGCCCCTGCCCATCCAGGGCCAGGGTGGCCGGACTGCGGCCCCGCTGCCTGCCCCAGCCAGGCTCGGCCGCGGGGCTGGAGGGGAGCTCTGGGTGCCGGGGAAAGAACGTGCTCCGTTTGCTGCCCAGATGCAAAGAAGTCTTTACAAAGGCTTGACATGTAAAGTTCTCTCGCATTCCCATGCAGACTGAGCAAGGAAAATCAGGGGGGAATTTTTTTTTCCCTAAGACAAGTCCAAGGGCTTTCCATCACCTGGAGGTGAGATGCAAGAAGCACCCAGTCCCAGAAAGCCCAAGGTTAGCTCGTTTTCTGCCTGTTATTGCCCTCTGGTGGCACTTTTGAAAAATACCATCATCATTTTATTTGTTATTGGGACTGCCATTTAGTCCCCCATTGCTTTTGTTCTTTATACTCTTCTTTTACAGTTTGCCTCTAATGTGTTTGACTGCATCATCAGATTGAGCAGCCTCACACTGGTGATGCTAAAACATAGTGTGGTTGCCAAGCTTGTCTAAAAGCTCCTACTTCATCGGTAGGTATTTTGGTACTGACGTTTCACCCACCTAAGCCACTCTGGGTGGAAACTCCTATGACTACACCAAAATGTACCAGCTCAGAACATGCCCTTCTTGGTTTTGTGTACCCTTTAGTGCATTCTTTGAGCAGCGTGTCCCAGTGGACAGGCTTCAATGTCCCCCTCACCCTGTGTACAAGCTAAGAGCATCACTTGATTTATATTCCAAAGACAAGGCTTTGTCCAAGAAAGGTTTTTTTTCTGAAGCCAGGTTAATAACGAACTGGTTGCCCCAGTGCATCAGTGAAAATGGATGGAGCTGATTTGCCCTACAACAAGCTTAACATTACGGTTTCTTGGTGTAACTTTTGTGCATTTGAAAGGACCAAGACTAAGAGTCAGCTCCACCAAAAAAAAGAGGCAAACATCTTTTTTTGAGGGGTGTAATTTAAAGCTTAGAGATCTTTCATATAAAATAAATGAATGAACCCGCCCTCACCCACACTTCATCTGAATTTGGGAAACATTCACAGTTTTTAGTCAACTTGAGTAAACTTGGGAAATATCCCCCCAAAGACCAGACTGCCCACAGCTTTCGCTGTTGTGAGGGTTCGCTGTAGGAAAGCTGGGTGCAGGGTGAGGCTGGCAGACCCACCGTGCGGGACGGCGCTGGCTGGCTGCAAAAGAGGAGGAGAGCTACAGCCTCCCAGTCTCATAGCCCACCTCCGTGTCATGCAGAGTATGAGCTCTTTTGCCTCCTGTTAAAAAAGGTACCTCAGCTGTCAAATATTCATCTCACAAGTCCTCCCCTGAGCTGGCTTGGCCAGCTGCAATGTGAGGACAGCGTTGCCTTCGCTCCCTCTGCACATAGCATTGCTTCTGCTGGAGAGCGTGCAAAGTCTCCAGCAAGTTATTTTGATGAGAACTTGTTTCTACAGCATAGGAAACCTTACTGCTCACTGCATTAAAGGTCCTGACAAGCAGTAACCCCAGTAAACCAGCTGGCATGGGGTCCTCTCTTTCTGCAACCAGACAGCAGCTAGGAGCCAAGCTACTGTGATACACCAACACCATCCTCTGCTTTCGTGGCTGCGTAGCAGATCTGCTCTGTAAATAACACGAGATGGAAGAACATAAAAAGGATGATTTACACCTGGGTTTCCAGTCTGAACCATTCAGCCCAGCTATTCCCAAACTCCGTGAAGCTTTTTTCTAGAGGTTTAAAAATAATTGTTGCATTCCCAGAATGAGGGTTCAGACCTAACAGAAAAAAAAAACCCAAAACCAGACAACAGAAAAGCAGCGCTCAGATCTGAGCCCTGCTTTATGCCAGCCCGGAGGTGAGACAGGAGCAAAGCCAGCCTGCTATTTCAGAGTCTCCTGCTGTTGGCAATACCTTCTACACTTACAGGCCTTCGGGACTCCCTCCGGTCAGAGTGGGAAAAGAGCATTATGGTGCCTTCCTGGTGGGAAGCCTTCAAGCCCTGGGGCTGTGCAGAGGAGAGAGAAAGGACCAGGGAGCTCACAAATGCCTGCAAGGATCAAGAGGCATCTGCTGGGCTGGGAGGAGGAAGCAAGACAAAGTTGCAGAGGAAGGAAAAGAGAGACCTTAAAAGGGATTTAATGTGCAGGGAAGGCAGCAGAGCTGAACCCAGGTGCTGAATTCTGTGCTGCGGTAGGAAACCAGGAAGTGCATCCATCTGTAGTCCTTGACATTGCAAACTAGTCTGGGACATTAATTCCTCATTATGGAGATGAATATGCCAACAGAATGAGATTTGACTAATAGGGATAAAGAATTGGTCTTAGCGAGAATGCTGCGGCTGAGGGATGGTGCTGAGTGTGCCTCGGGATGCTCAGGCACCGGCTGGCCATGTCGTGCTTCCTTGCATGTGGATAAAAGGATGAGGTGTTCATCTTTTGGGCTTCTGCCTGGGGCTTCAGTGGCAGTTTTATCTGATGAACCATAGGGCTGGGTTCAAAGTTTGGAACTGGGAAATTTTATACAGTGTCATCTAGAAGATGCCTTTTTTTAGAAAAACAAGGTAGGAAGAAAGCCAGGGTCTTCCCTTGGTTTTCAAAGCCCTTGCACTCAAAAAAGCACATTCTTCTCTCATTTTGTTAACGTCTCCAGTTTAGCTTTTGGAGATCTGAGATGTTAATCCCCCCTGGTATTTTCAATAGCAGCTGTGTGGCACACCTCTCTCCTGCTGATGAAGGCTAAGATGTAATTTGGCTTGTCATTTCACTCCAAGAATGGTCGTAGTGTATCAGAGTTTTCTCTTTATTTTTGGATATACGGTTATGTGAATTCAGTACCTGTTCAGGATCCCTGCCAGCACCTGCAAGTCTCCTGAGTGGGATCAAATACACATTTTACTTCAGCAATATCAAGCTCCCAGCACTCTGCTGCAGTTTCTTCTTACAAAAAATTGGATTAGTAACATAATACAGAAAATTCAATAATAAACTTGTTTATGGAAGTGGAATTTCAGGTTGCTTATTATAGCTAATCACTGAAAAAAACCCCAACAATTTGACCTCAAGATACATAATTAAAAAAAAAAAAAAATCTCTAAATGCAGAACAAGAATGTTATCTGCTTTCTGGGATAAAAGCAGTAAGATGGAAGAAGCAATGTGGATATCAGTTTACTGCTCATTTGTAATAGCCAAAAAGCCATTTTTAAGCTACAAAATGCCACCACTGTAAAGCTGGGTAGCACTTTCCTTGCACTATAAATGGGGTGAATTCTGGGCTGGTGAGGTTATTTCCATGTAGAAATAGCTCATGGGCAGGTGCGGGGAAAGGGGACACAAAGGCTCAGGGGGGAAGCCAGGGCCAGGCTCCAGAGGAAGAGGATGGACAGCAGATGCAAAGGAGACTTACTTTTACTGGTGTGCAGGACTAAAGCAGCCATATGGAGGCTGAGGAATAAATGTTTGGGTGCTGACGTGCCCATCACAGCACCCAAACACTTAACGGCCTTTAATCTGTTTTTCCTCAGGACATGTCCTGTGGGAGCGCAGTGCTGTTATCCTTACTTTATGAATGAGCAGCGGAGGCAAGAGGTTTCACCTGTGCGCTCTGGCTGCTCCCCATCCCTCCCCCCATGGCCACTTCAGTGCAGGTCTGCTGTGGGACGGCTGGTGTGCTGTCCAACCACCCCTGGAAAGAGGGCGGGGAGGTGCGGGGGGCTGAGCACATGAGTTGATGGGCACGGCAGCCCTCTAACAGCCCGGAGCATCCAGCCAACATTTTGGGATTTAGTAGGACTACAGCTCTCCTTAGGCGTTGAGCCACCCTGTGCTGCTGGGAGATCTCTAGGAGCACCAAGGGGGCAACACAAATCTTGCAGCACTTGGCCTGAGCTATGATTATGTCCAGATTTATACCAGTTTCTTCCTTTCTTTACTTTAGCCTGGTGGTGAGGTTTTTCGAAGTGTTCCTTGTTGACCGAGCTCCCCTATTCATCTGAGTCTCAGTCGTGGCTCATCACTTCCAAGCCAGCTGAGGAGCTGGAGGTCACAAGTCCTTGAGGATGCACTGAAGAAAGCAGTGGAGATAATTTTCTGGTGGATTTGGCAGGTTTCTGCTAACACAATGGGTGAAAAATACAATAGTTGTGGAACTATTGTATGCTCTTTATCTGAGACAATGGTGAAAAAATGTAGAATTTGTGAAAATACAGCTATTTTAGCATTTAGCTTAAAATAGCGATGAAATGAATTAGTACATGTAAAAGGGACTCAGTTAAAAGGTATAAAAAATATACCCCAAACAGATCCTCTATACATCCCTGAAGGAGTTTTTAATTATTGTGAAAGCAGTGTTCCAATACCTTTAATTTCTGCAGCTAACAGGCTATTTTATGTTCAAAATGAGTAAATCAAAACTAGAACAGCGTTGCGCAGAGGCGAGAGCTGAGATTTTACAGCAGCAGCCCAAGCTGAGTGGCATGATTGCAGACACCCTGCATCTGCAGAGATAAACACAGCTCAGAGCCTCAGAAAATTTAAGGATGTTGTTTTTATTGTGAATCATTCTTTTGTTTAGCCTTTGAAGTGAACATTACTCCAGCAAAAAGGCAGGCATTTGTCAAAAGAGGTATCTGATTTTCAGCACTAGATGTGCAAACCTGTGCTGTGTGTTCCATTTTTGTATCGAGGGTTTATAGTAACTGTTTGGGTTGGACATGCCTGGAATATATGATCAAACTGTTTGCTGTCCCAATTTAAATGTGTTTTGGATAATTCTTTTGTCTCTCTCACCCATCTGATCATTTGGAAAGCTTTCATTTGCACATTTACAAGCAATTTAAGTTTTTTTTCCCTGTCTATGAGCTCCCAAAAACAGATCTGATTATTGCTACTTGCATTTGATTTAGGCTATGATTATAACAAGCGCACTTCCAAACATTCAAAATTCATGAATTCAGCTATTCCCAACCCCAAATGATAAAATGTTAAATACAATAAATGTGGGAGTCTTCATTTTCCTTCTGGCTTTTTTATCTTTCTGATGAGATCAGCCCATATTTTCAACCTTTTCTGTATAGCTAGGAGAGTTAAAGGCTTTCTATCCACCAGCCCAATTTTTCCTCAGTTTTTCAAGCACAAACGCACACAGTACAGAACAGGCCAGTCAAAAAGTTGCTAAAAATCTTTGTGAGCCATCTGCAATCTCCAAGTAGTGCAGGAAAATAACCCCATAAAAACTGTTACTAAATAACAGCAGATTAGAAGCTGTGTAAAATATTCACATCCCAAAGCCAAACACACTAAACTCACTGTTTGGGCAGAGAAATTTTTGGCATCTTTACTGAAAAGCAGCTTTGCTACACCAGAAAAAGAAAGAGGAAAAAAAGAAACTCATTTCCCTATTGGATTCCTTCCTGCTTGTTGGAAAATTATATGAGAATGTGCCTTGCAGGTGTTACAGCTACAGCCTTGGTAAATTAAACAAACTATCAGGTTAAAGCAAATTCATTCTGCAAAAACAGGAACTGCAGCAGTTTCTGTTTCTGTCGCACAAACCTGAAATGGGAGCACAAAAAATATTGTCTCAGAAACCCGAAATGGGAACACAACATGTTCTCACATGAAAGCTTGGAAATACTGCATCCCACTGAAAGATGTGAGCGCAGTGTCAGGCTGGAGGATGGCATGAGGATGGGGGACATACCAAATACCCCAGTTTATTCTGCTGCTCCACGCTGGCTTTTAATATGAACATAATTTATGGGGACTAAGGATGAGCTTTAAAACAGACAGGCTGGTGAATCCTGAGACATTTCCACCCACTCTGTTTTCACTGCATAAATCAAAGCCTGCCTTTGTTCAGCAGCGGTATTGTAGCAACGTCTAGGAGTTCAGATCAGGGATTGAGTTGTCTTTGAGCTAGCCACCCTGCAAAAAATAAAGAGTAAAATCCTCCAGAGTGGAAAGTTCATGTGCCAAGTGCCTGGTTTGATGGGTACAATCCAGAGCTGCAGGCATGGCTGGAGCCCCTGTTATACCAAAACAAAACCGGTCCATCTGCAGCTCGAGCAAGGGAGGGACCAGGCAACAAACAGCACGCTCAGCAGCAAGTTATAGTGGCTATACATAATCTGTAGTTAAAAAAATCTATGGGAAAACATGTGTGTCTTTGTACAGCACAGAACAACAGTAAAATGAGGGCTCTTTGCAAAATAGGAAGCAGCAAGACTGTTGGCTTGTAACTGGCCGGTTGGACGGCTGGCACTTCTCAGGGAGCATGGCAGCAGCGTTAAGTTTTTGTGGAGGAGGCGAAGTATCAGCCATGCAGTTACAATGGGGGGCTGTTCCCCCCTTCCTTCCTGAGCAGGAGAGACTGCCTGGGGAAAAGATGAAGGTGTTTGAGAGAGAAAAGAGAACAAACGGTACGGAGGGTCAGCATTGCTGCAGGACCAAGTGCTGGGCTCAGCACTGCGGGGAGGGCATTGGGAGAGCATCTGCGACTGCCTGCACTGCAAGGGATGCAGTGGCTCTTCGGGGCCCCTCCTGCCACTGTGGTTTATCTCCGCAGGAAGGATCCATTCCTACGCTGGCCTGGAAAGCCACGCAGAGGCAGCATGTCCTGGCCATGCACTCAAGCATGTGGGTGATCAACAAGGCAGCGTCGTGCTCGGGCACACCCTGACAATTTGCTCTGTGGGTCTGTGGGCTAGTATGGAGCCTCCACCTTCACCCAAAGTCCTCATGCAAGAGGTGCCTCCTCCGTAGTATTTTCCACACACCTGTACTCCCAAATTTTCCTCCTGTCTTCCCGTAACTATCCACCCCCTGCATTTACTGAGCATCTCCCAAAGCATAAACCAAGGAACTATCTCTCCTTCCCCGGCTGACAGTCTCATTTCAACACCCATTGAAAGCCACAAACAGCAGCTGTCGAGGGAAAAATGGCAATGTAAGAGCATGAGGATGGTATGCAAAATAATGAACCATATAAAGTAGCTGTTTCTTTTTACTCAGTCATCATAAACAGAGAAGGGGAGCTCTAATAACACTTTCCTACAGAGCTTATGACCACAAAATACCACTGAGGATAAAAGCTTGGGAGATTAGAGTTTACTGATCCCACATGGATATGGGCAGAAATGATATGCATGGTTACATCCCTATAGGAATAAGGATTGAGACTACTGACTGTCTTAGCTGAGCACATGCATCCTATGAACTAACAGGAGAGTAAAAATATTCTCTCCATAGGCAACAAATACCATTCTGCCCACTATGAAATAACCAGTTTTGCCCTCTGGAGCACCTCATCTTGGCTGTTCGTCGAAGCAAGACGCCCGCGCACCCCTTGTGCTGCGCTGGCATGATACCTTCTTGTTCTGACCCTAACTCAGTCTTCAGAGGAAAACTGTCAGCAAGTCCGTATTTCTTCAAACAGATTAATTGCTCTGGCGTATCTGTAACACAACCCAGAGAATTCTTTCTCTCAATAGCCTACAAGATGTATATTTCTGGCTGAACCCAAGATGAAAGCCTTCTGTAAAACAGAAGGAGCAACAAACTATAGCACAACCAACAGAAATGAGCTTAGATTTCTGAAATATTTATGAACAGCTAAACAAATGAGTGCAAGAAAGTATTTTCTTTGCAAGGGCAAGTAACCCAGGAACTGTAAGATGAATTACGTGATGAACTATGACAGTTAGTATTTTTGTAGTATCTGTACTTGTGTTGTAGCTAATTTAATTGAGGTAGCTGTATGATATAAGCAGGGGTCTCAGGAATTAACCTAGTCATTCAGATGTGATCTCTCTAATGCTCAGAAATTAGCCATACATCATTCGTTCTTTTAAGATCTGTGGTATCTTCAACTCTGCCAAGTGCTTACAAAAGCAATTGTAATTGTGCAAAAGAAGCAAAAGGGATGGAAAACATCAGATCAGAACAGCAGTGGCATCACTTGACTCTGAACAGACTTTGGTGTAGCTGAAGAGCTGAAAAGCTCTTCTTTTCTTTTCTTCTTCCTAAAATTCATCAGCTTCTCAGACCTGCCAGCACAATTGTATGTGCTAGCTAGCTCTCCAAATGACATGCGTTGCAAAAGCTCTAGTGCTAAAAGTCACCCACCCAGATCCTCTTGCTGGGAGCCGATCAGTGTGCTGGAAGACCTGAGGATGAACAGCCACCCCGCAGCTGGCCTCGGCTCCAGCCTGGGCACCGTGCCTTGGCTTTCGGAGGCACAGAAGCTCCTCTGCTTCTCCGTGTGATGCGGGTCCTGGCACAGGACCCTCATGGCAGCAGTGCTGGGACCCACCCGTGTCTCAGTGGGAGCGCGTGCGCCTCGAGCAGGCACAGCCATGTGCCTGGAGGTGGTTAGATGCAGTGAGGTAGCAAACCCACGCTGGTCTCGGGGCATCAGCTGGTGACAGCCGGCAGGGAGGACAGGTGTCCTGGTTTCGGCTGGGATAGAGTTAATTTTCTTCCTAGTAGCAGGCATAGTGCTGTGTTTTGGATTTAGTAGGAGAACAATGTTGATAACACGCTGATGTTTTAGTTGTTGCTAAGTACTGCTTATGCTAGTCAAGGACTTTTCAGCTTCCCATGCTCTGCCAGGCGCACAAGAAGCTGGGAGGGGGCACAGCCAGAATAGTTGATCCAAACTGGCCAAAGGGCTATTCCATACCATATGACGTCATGCTCAGTATAGAAACTGGGGGGGGTTGGCCGGGGAGCAGCGATCACTGCTCGGGAACTGGCTGGATATCAGTCGGCGGGTGGTGAGGGATTGCATTGTGCATCACTTGCTTTGTATATCATTATTATTATTATCATTATTATACTGTTACTATTATCATTACTATTTTACTTTATTTCAATTATTAAACTGTTCTTATCTCAACCTGGGAGTGTTTCTCACTCTTACTCCTCCGATTCTCTCCCCCATCCCATCGGGGTAGGGGGAGTGAGCGAGCGGCTGCGTGGTGCTGAGCTGCTGGCTGGGGCTAAACCACGACAACCGGGAAGATCAGGTGTTTTAGTGCCACAACGACACACCAAATTGCATTTCCTCTCCAGAGAAGCCGGTGTGGTCAGAAAAAGAGATTTCCAAAATAGCCTGCTCATTAGCAGGCATCTTGGAGCAGTGGTCTGAGAAACCCAGACTGATGCATGAGAGGTGTTCACCCATCTCAAGACAGTGTGTGGAAGGAAGAGTCACTGCAGGGTGCACATCAGGTGTAAGGTGAGTGTGTGTGTGTGCGTGTGTGCATGGCTGGAGGTGGGCACTGCTGATGCTCCTCAGGCCCCAGGTGCCCAAGCCCAGCTCTGTCGAGGGCTCGGGGTGGGACGCTGGGGCACCCTGCCAGCCCCTGCCTGTACAAACCCCTTCATGGTGGTGCTGGGCTGACACTGCCCCGGCACTGGGGCAGGCTCTCCTGCTGCAAAAAGGAGAGGCTGAAATACTGGGGTTCCTGATGAATGATACTGTCCCGTGGAGGTATGGAGATGCAACCCAACCTACAGCAGCAAACCAAAGGAAATCTGCTTTTCTCTGTGCTGGAATTTTCCTGACCTAGGGATCTTGGTTTGGTTTTAATACCAGACAGATATCAATAACCTACATCTCACTAAAGAAAGGATTTATCTTCTCTTTTAAAAGGTTCTCTATATTTTTATCCAGGGGCTAAAGTAGGCGGAAGGGAAACATTGAAAACAGCAAGAGAGAGAAGGCAATTCTGGATAAGTGCTACAAGAGCTTTCCCTCAGCTCAAATCTGCTTTTTTCCTGCCCTTTTGCTTCTACACCCGGTCACCTGACTCGATCTCTCTTCGATGTATTTCACCAGAAATAAAAGCTGTCACAATATTTCCTCTCCAAGTGCCACTGTGTGTTAGGTTTCAGCTCCTGACAGGTGGGTGAAATACCAGCTTCATCAGATGCACGCGAACACTGAAGCTTTAAAATGGCTCTGTGTGCCACGGGCCCACTTTGCCACGTTGCGTCATGGGAGAGGTGACTTTTCAAAGGTTCACTTTTAAAAGGAGAGAGACTGATCCTGGCGGTGACATACTTAAAACTGCCGAGTGATGCCTTCAGAGCCAGGCAAGGGACGCTGCCTGCAACCTGCCTCTGCTGGGCAGGGGAAGGGACTGAAGCTCCTGCTTTTTAAACTGTGTCAAATCACTGGTGCCTTGGCTGAGCTCTATTTTCAAATACTTTTCCTTTACTTACTTTAATCCCTTTCCTGGGGGAAAAGTCAAATCTTCCCTCTCTGGCTTTGATCTCAGCTCCTGATGCTGCATTTCTGGAGCATTAGCTGGGAAACAGGAGCAAAGACATGGAGAGATGCTGACCCGGTGGGCAGGGAGCTGGGGCAATCTGGGTTTTCAACTGGGTTTGCGCCCTGCAGCACTGCACTGCTTTCCTGCATACGTTGCTTTCTGCATCTAGAAAATCTTTTTACTCTTGCAATAAACGTAATGTGAAGAAGAGTGATTAATTTTGATGAGCACAAACCCACAGAACCTGCTCTTCTGTTTGAAATGGTGGTATGTCTATCTACAGGTAACACAATTTATCCATCTTGGCCCATTTCATTTTCTGTTTTAACATTTCCTTGGGCTTCGATTGCACTTGAGGATTTTTCTAAACAAAAAATTGTATGTAAAGACTGAAAACTTACTGACAGGCCTGTAATTCTGGCCAATACATTGTTCCTGCCGCAGAGGAGCTGCAACAGAGGTGTCATGAACGTTGATGGCCAGCACCGGGATGGACCCTGCTCCCACCACAGGATGGGGGATTTTGTCCTTGGTTTCAGCAAACCCTAGCTGGCCTGATGGTCTTCTGCTTTTAGCATGCGGTGCACTTCCGAAATGCATATAGCGCCTTTTCCTAACGTTGCCATTTGAGTCTGTGGTTCTACAGTGACTGAAGAAATAAAAATGCTATAATATATGGGCAGCTGGCAGGCCAGGGCGGGATAGGGCTATTTCTCTGTCCACCAGGAGATGGCAGTGAATATGCTGAGTATGGGTTTTTTCCCCTTTATTTCACTTGTACATACTCCCTGGAAGATAACAGGTCCTTTGAAGACAACTGAGCTGTAACGCTTTCATTTCTGTTTCATTTTCTTTTCCCTTGCTCTCATTTACACCCTTCCCATACCTCCTTCTTCAGCACAATGCCCCCTGCACCCAAGATCTACGACTCACCTTTTCAACGCCAGTGGCTCACCCCTACAGACAGGCGCAAAGCAGCGTCACAGATGCTGAACAACAATATCTGGGGATGAAAAAGAAGAGGGGGTGACACGTTTTGGAGCTGGCAGGCAGCGTGCGTGCAGGCGGCTGCACTGAGTGCACAGCCTTGATCCGGGTGGTTTTCTGCCCGTCTTTGCTTCAAAGACAAATATGCCCTTGTGGCAAAATTGAATTGACATTTAGCTTCTAGATTTCATCCCTGACGTTCTCAGCTGGCCAGAGGATGGCAGGAGACACATCTCCTTGTCTGTACCAAGCTTGTGTGCCTTTGGGCCATATAACTCATAGCGCTGCGAGTCTCCTGCTAAGGACTCTGACATTTTCTGCCGCAACGTCTTCCATCAGAGGTCTTCCCAAAAGGGTACATTAACATATGAAGTCCCATAGATTTTGGGAGGATGGAAGGAGACAATAGCTCAGAAACGGACAGTTTTCCAGACCTGCCCCTCTGGCAATGCTCATGGAGCAGAGTCCGTGTGTTCTCCCTTCCCTCACCATTTTGGAGTGGACCCTCAGGAGTTTTGTGCCTTCTGCACTTGGGGATGACAGGCAGATGGGACTGTTCAATGAGTTGCAAATAGATTCAAATGCCACAGCTGAAAAAATGGATTTTTTTTTTTTTTTGGGGGGGGGGGGGGGGGGATGGGTAGTGCCATAAATAAAGAGACTCCATGTCCCCATTTCATGTAATGTTCTGAGAACTTTCTCAGGGACACCTGAAATGCCCCAGTTTTTCATTGCTCCTATCAAAACATTTTTCTAAATAATTACAGAGTGTTAAAAATGGATTTCTGTACCCAGGGGAATTTGCTCTTTGTTTGCCAGGAACAAATAGGCCAAGAGAATGAGTGCTCAGCATCACGAGTGGTGTTTGAAGGAAAGAGCAAAGTCAAAAGCCTGTAGACATCACCGGAGATGCTCTTTTTTCAAAGTGAATTTTTATTACACATTGTCAGGGTTGCAGGAGAAATTCCCGCATGTTGTGCTCCTAGAGGCTGGGGAATAAGGAGGAATCTCCTCATCTGAGAGTAATGCTCTTGCTGCTGTTGACCTAGAGGAATTTTTATTATTCTTTTTGGAAGTGACCTCTTCAAAACTACTCCTTTGCTTCTTAAGATGTTGCTTCCAAACAGGCTCTGGGTTTTGATTATAACAATCACCTTCATAGCTGTTTGCACTTCAATGGCAGTACTGTGCCTCCTCTGAGAATCCCCAAGCCCTGAGCAAACACAGACCTGGAAATGTTCAAAGCATTCTGCTGCCATCAGTAAATGCAAATTGTTTTTCACTTTTAGAGTATCCTTCTTGAGTTACATGTGCCTGAACAATCTGTTTCCTACTGTGACTGTGATGCCAGGTGGCAGGAAGATGAAGGATGGCTCAGTACACCTAGTTTCCCTTAGGAAAAGGGAAAAACTGGCCTCAAACCACCCCCCCAAACAACCCTTTACACCCCCAGGAGAGGTTCAGGATGTGCTGATTCCCTGTGGGTTTGCCAGGCTGAACCTCCACACCCACATGCATGGGTAAGGCTTGCTGAAGCTGGGAACTGGTTAGGGGCTCTACAAGAAATAAGGTGATGCAGCAGTTGTTCAGCAAGACTTGAAAGAAACATTAAATTTTTGAACAATATACAAACAAACCGATCCCTTTGGGGTGAATTTTGCTGTCGTCCCATTTGCTTCCTGGCTCGGTTGCAGTCATGCCCCAGGCAGCAAAGAGCATGTGGCTGCAAGACCATCCCCTCACGCTTGTTCCAGCTCAAAGTCCACGTATCTCCTTAATGGTTTCCCTCTCCTCCCAAGGGCACTCCTCGCCAGGCCCTGCCAAGGAGGGTTTGCCAAGGGCCTGAGGAGTGGCTGGCAGGATGATGCAATCCCTCTCGGTGGTATCGCAGTAGCTCTGTGCCCAGCTTTTGTGTGCTGCCCACCTGAAGTCCCCACCAAGGCCACTTTGCAGAGTCCTCTTACTTCTCCTGCTTCCCAGACCAAGGCCATGAGGTCAACTGTATATATTATGTATACTGAGAAAGAAGAGTGGTTTTGATCAGATATGTGACTTGGTAAGAGAACTGCCTGCAGACCCCAAAGCTGCTTACGGTATGGAAAAAGGCTGAGTCAAACCCACACGTGTACGTTGCTTCCTCAGCAAAGAGCAAGGCAGGTCTCTCTCATCCTCCAGCCCTCCGCCCCATGCATGCATTTCTTTTATCAATTATTTCTGGATGTCTTCTATTCAGGTTAAGGGGCTTCTGAAATCTCTGTGCACACATTAATCTGTATGTAGTATGTATGTGTACACATACAGGGACTCCAGGGACAAGTGCTTTCCACCATTTCCATCAACCCTCTCCCTTCTAGTCTCTCTGGTTGTTTGTTACTTCCACTTGCTGTGCCTTGTCTTAAATTAAACCATAAGCCTGCCCTCGCAGGAGATGTCTTTTATTGTGGGTTGTTGGGAGGAGTTTTGCAGAGAAACTGGAGCAGCAGATAGAGCTCTCCAGGCACTACTGAAATAATAATGAAGTAGTTTCACCAACGTGGGACTGGAGAGCATTATCGGCTGGGTCTGAATTCTGCTTGTCCCTGAAAATTGCTTAGGTAATAAGATAGCTTCTTTAAAATTGCTGGGGGTATCCCACAGGATTCTGCTTTGACTCTGATTTCCATTTGCAGCACATGTTCTGCCATTTGGCCAGCACCATCCACCCGTGTGAGCTAATTTAAGGTTGCTAAACAGATGACACAGAACATACATCTTTTATATTTGATCTCTGCACTGGTGAGTTATCTGACTGATGGTTAATCTCAACTTGTAATAGGATTTGCCTACACTCCTCCAAGAGTGAGATATTGGTCTTCTATAAAACTGCAGTTCAGGGGGAAGTGTGCTCGGGAGAAAGGTGGGAGAGTTAATTCGTATTTTTTTTTGGCTTCTGGTTTTCGTAGATTGGATCCGGTGCTGCATGCCTCTATGGGGAACAACGGGGTCATCAACTGGAGGAGCTCGGCTGTCAGAGGGGATGGCAGGTGCCAGCTCCATGGCCATCCCTGCATGCCAGCAGGGTGAGGAGCTGGCTGCCCGCAGCCGGCGTGTGACCAGTTGGGCTCAGCACCCAGCCGGGTCAGTGGGTGCTCTGTACTGGTCCTGAGCATGGGGCTGAGCTCAGTGGCTGGCCAGCCCCTCCATGCTTCACTTTCTGCCTTTGTTTGTATGCATCAGAATGTTGACTTGGAGACTGTGTCCAGTCTGGGGGTTTTTTTTGTACCTACTTCATCAAGGACAGTGCTCAGAAAGCCAACTATTAGGCACTGACGATGTTCTGCCCACAGGGCAAGCCCCTGATTTCCAAAACAATGTGCCCACTCTGTGCCCCAGTCTGCAGGCTGTCAGTCTGCTGGCCATCCTGCTGCATTTTTTCCGCTTAGTCCCCTCATGCCAGCTTGGCCTCTCCCAGAGGTACGGCAGGAACAGCCCGGGGACCACGCTCTGCAAGGAGCACACTCAGAGCATCCCACCTTTACCTCCCCTAAGGTGGGAAAAAGTGTCTGCTGCCCGCCCCCCCCCCCCCCAGAGGAAGACAAGGCTCCTGGTGCTGGAGGCAGCACAGCTTGGTCCTGGCAGAGCGGGCAGAGGAGGGAGCTGACAAGCACTGGCTGCACCCCCTGGGTTCCTCCCCGCGTGCCCAGGGGGAAGCAAGGGCACTGCAAAACCATGGAGACCAGAAAAACTCAATGCTTCTGATCATATGACAATTTGTATTGACACTTCAATTGCTATGGTCACATAGTGCTCAACCCACATTTGCAAGTGAAGAACTACAAAAAGAAGCCACGAACACGGATATCCCCAATAAAAATCTCACTCGCACGGGCAAAACCTTCTCCTCGTCCTGCAACAACAGCAAATGAGGACAGCAAATGTCACAGGCTGCACCAGCGAGCGCCCTGGAATGACGCTGTGTGTTCTAGCTGATGTGGGTTTGAAGTAGGTGTTAATTGCATGGTTTAGAAGGTTTGTCCAAGTTTTTAACAGCATAATACCATGCCAGCATGAAATTTGTGATTTGTTGCTCTTTTCTTGTGCGGGTCAGCAAGTAACTTCTGATGTGTTAGACGAGAGCCAGACAGTGCCAGTAAGAGGCCAGTGAGGTCTGTGTCCCACCCCCCCTCTCCTGAAGTGCTCCCTGCTTTGGCCAAAGGGTAAGGTGCCAGGCATGGTTGGGCTTAGGTCCTGACTTCTTGTTGTGGCAGTTCCCTGGGGCTGGATGCCTGTTGTACATTAACTAACCTGTACTATGGAAGGAAGAAAGAAAACCACCAAAAAAACCACCGAGTCATCCACGCTACATGTTTCAGACCTGAGCTGACTCAGTTTTCCATGGAATTGTGTTTCTGCACCGAGCAGGGTCACCCCACGGGGTGAAATGTTGGTACAAATGATGCTGTTGTGCTACACACGGGAGATTTATTAGTGAGATCCATATTACAAGGCCTGGATCTGGCCATCATCTGAAGCTTTCTGAATATACTGTCAAGGCAGTTGATCTCAAATTCAGTGCTGTGCCTTTTGGGTTTGCTTTGGTGTAGTATGACATTCAGGATTCCTTTACAGGCAACTGTGCAGAGTGGGAAAATCTATGTGAAATGCTTCCTACTGGAGTCACCATCTGGCCAATATTCATCTTGTTTAGTGAAATACCAAGATATCCATAGAACGCAGGTGCTAATGCAGATCATAAGGCACAAGTGACCGCAGTTATAAACCAACATGCAATGAAATGTAATTAACGCACCTGGTGCTTGGGTTTGAAAAGAATTTCAGTGCCTTTTTATTTTCCCTGCACACTGATGTGCATTTTGGTAGTTGGACTTTCAATCATCGCTTCGCAGCCAACCCTTTAATCATATTAATTCCCTCAAAAAGTGAACTATAATGTTTGCTAGTAAATAGTATTTCATAATTTAAGGGGGGGGGGGGGGAGGTGGAAGCACACATGAAACTATATGCTGCTTAGTAGCCCTTTTGTGGCATGAAAAAGACTATTGTCCTGTTTCTGTCAGTCTGGTTCTGCTGCTGGCAAAGGTTTGTTTTCAGTCTTGTAATCCTTGTTGATATGTTCCAAGTGCTTTTGAACGAGCTGGAACAAGTGAAAAGATCCCAGGCAAGAAAATAAATGATTAAGCTTTCTATCACTGGATTTCACAGTGTGTTTTTCATCTCACCTCTGACCTGCATCAGTAACGAATGCATTTTTGTAAGGTTAAAAACCCCCAGGATGACATTTGTTCCAAGCAGACCAAAAAAACCAACGCAACACAGGAAATGTAGATTTTGTGTGTGTGTCTGTAGGTTCCGGAAAATCACATTATTTTCAAATGTCCTTTCAGAGCAGAAACCTCACCCGATCTTGTTAGTCAGCTGGCAAATCCCGAGCAGACAGGTCATGTGTGGGGGGAAAGGGAGAGGTCGAAAAGTCAAAGACAAGGGTCACGGGTAATTTTTATTTGCATGGGTATTTCTCAAGGGTGGTCTGAAGGGTGTGAGGAGCATAAATCTACAGGGGGGATACTCGTGTGCCGACGGAAAGGGACGGTCCCATCAAGCGACTTCCCAATCCGGTGCTATTTAATAGGGTTTCAGAGCATGTTTAGCTCCCCAGAGAGGCGTCTGCTGCAGCCACTTGCGTTGCTCAATCCCTTTCCCCAGCCTCGACACGGGTGCGGATCGCTGTGTTTTGCCACCAGCAGTCAGTGCTAAGCCACCGTAAATGAGCTGCCAGCAAGCTGGGGCCGTGGGCAAGGGGCAACCACCACCAGCCAGGCACGGAGGGGCTACTCCACCACCTCTATGGACGGTGGCTACATTTTCGCCTTCATCACCGGAGCATCGCTGTAAAGCAGGCTTTGGCTGCCAGGCAGGACGGACAGGCTGCTGAGGGTCACTGCCAAGTGACAACTGTGCCATGCAGCTGAGGGTGCATCAGGGACCTCTGCAGCGTCCCCACCTTCCACGAGCCAAGGGAAACCAGGAAAGGGACAGCCCATGCTGCTGCATGCTGCTGCGTTTTATTGTGCTCAGGCGAAGAGAAAGAAATTAAGGAATGCTTGTTGACCCCGGCTTCTTTTACCAGCCTCCTTGCAACATTGCTTTCTTGGCAAGCCCCGTGAGGAGGGCGCAGTCAGCGGGGGGGGAGCACGGGGAGCGACACTGAGTGAGGCTGTGCACCAGCCTGAGCAGGGCTGCAGAAGGGCTGACAGGGATGTCCCCTCCCGCCCTCGTCTGTCCCAGCGTCCCTGCAATTTCTTCAATGACCTGGCTCGATTTTAGGAGAGAAAGTACTTAGGGCCGTCCTTGATGCTTCCTGACCTCTCTTACAGCCACTGTATCCTACTAACAGGTCTCCTCAGGCACCTGACTTTATTCTTAAATTAGTAACCTCGAAATAGAGTACCAGCAGCAGACAAGACACATGCTACCCTCAAAGCAAACCCTCACTGAGAGAACTGGGTGCTGCAAACAGTACAAACAGTTCAGGCTCTCCTGAACCCCAGCACTCGTAACAACTAAGACAAGAACACCAATCTAATTTTTTACTTCTTGACCTGAGTCAGCTTTTGAACCCAGGCCCGGAGAGGTGAAAGGTTAATGTATTAAGCTGTCTGCTCTTCAATTAATCCCTAAATCCTGGGCAGATTTACAAACTATTGGAAGATTTTAAATCACACCTGATTTATGAGATGCCCTTTTTAAGTTCAGATTGCCTTTACAGATGGTCGCCATACAAGGCAATAAGGATAATTACTATACAGATTTATCGTCAGGATGGAAATTTTAATTTCCAAAATAATGTACACCTGTCTATCCTGACACTGTGGCCAGGCTGAACATCTGAAATGTTAAACACTAAGATCCCTTTATTTCTTACATGCCTCAGAGAAGAAATCAGTTGTATTGAGGACAGACTAGAAGCCTGACAAACTGAGGCAAAGAAATCCTTCTGCCAATGCAGCAATGCAAACAACTTGTTGAAAATAAAGCAATACACCGTTGCGGCATGAAGCATTTCTTTCAGATAATATTGTATAAATATACCCTTGGGAGGAAGCTCATGGTCTTTAAAGGAAGAGCTTGACGTTGGAGAGCTGTGAGGATGTGTGGAGGGGTGTCAGAAGCTAGGGGAGTAGGCAGGCTAGTCTATTTGCAAGTCAGCTTTCTGTGTGGATTATAAAGAAAGCCTGAAGCCTCAGGTACACAGATTTTTTTAATTGCATTTTAGTGCATTAAGGAGTCCTCTGGTGCCCTGAGAAGCCCCCTGAAGCCCCCACTTCTGTCAGGCAGAGCATAACTAACAGTCAGGCCCAATAGTCCAGGAAAAGTCACAGTGCCATCACCACAAACACTGAAGAAAAGGCCAGGGAAGCTCTTCTTTTCTAGGGTAAGTAATCAATCTGCTCAGCTAACAGAAAGGACTGGGTTGTAAGCTGAAGGTTGACATGCCGGTCAATACAGTGAACCCACGCACTCCATGTTATCCTGTGAAGAAGAGGGCCACTTGCCAATAAAAGACCCTATCTCCAAGAGTTTTTACTGGTACAAAGCCATTTACCTGTCTGTCAGACAACGGACATGAATCACGCCCAGCGCTCATGATTCACGATTGCTCACGAGGCTGAGCCTCCCCAGGTATTTCAAGCTCGATATCAGAGCAATTTTCAGCGGCTTTCCCACCCAAGTGGGTTTAAACCAGCAATGCAGAAGGGAAGAGTCTGTGCACAGCCCCGGCCCCTGGCTCCTCAGAGCAGCTGCGCACCGTTATGGAGGAGACCGGTCCCAAAAGATGCAGGACAAACTTCGCTCACGTTGCCTTTGCAGACATCTATCGCCTCAGTCATTATCGTTGAATATGCTCTTTGTTTAAAAAGTGTAAGGCCTAGAAAGGACTTTCATCCATCACAATTTGAAGAACAAGAAGTACCTCGTTCCTTTTTTTTCCTCAGCAGACCCAGTTCTTTATGCAGAAATATTGTATTATAGGTATTTGGAAGAGGGAGGCTGAGGAGCGGAGAAGAGAAATTGCCAGTATCCCGGCACCATCAGTTGCTGTCAGCTCTGCTCTGGGAATAGCGTGTAGCTGTTAATTGCTGCTGCAGATCCAGCAGATGGTGCGTAAGACATTGTATTTAATGGAGCCCCTCAAAGAGAGTGGCATCTGTTTGTTTAATTTCTTGGCAATGGAACGGCAGATTTAAAAAACAAACAAACCAATTGGACATTTAGCTACGGACGTCCCCCGAACAGATTATAAATGTTTTAAGATAAATAAATAGGTCAAATGAAGGAAAATATCAATCGAAACATTTGAGAAGTAAGCCAAACTTCTAGACGTTGGCTCTTTTAAAGATTAGATTTTCAACATACGGCAATGAAACTCCTTAAAGAGGCTTTTAAATAAAACATTGACACCATCCTTTTGACTATGAATTGTCTAAGTGTTTGTAGAACTGTTACAAACACTAATTCAGAAACTAATCCGTTCTGCCTCTCTCTCTCACACGCACCCTGAGGTTAAAATACAATCTCTAGATCTAGACACTTTACTTCAATCAAGTGCATCTCCTACATTTAAAAACAGCAACAGAAAATAAGGCAGAAAGCGTCTGCAGTCCCTCTCTTTAGCAGCTGGGACAAGCAACTCGGAGGAGCTATTGCTATGGCTATTGCTGCCATAGCTCCAATATTAACACAAATCCCCATATTCCCAGAAATTCATTGTAGCAGAAATTTCCATAGCAGAGTGTGCCATGGATCCATCCATAGTAGGGCTTTATATGGTCTCTAACGATGGTCAAACCTGGATGCTTTGCACAAGAATGTAAATGCCCTCTTGATCTTTACCGTATATGCATTGCTGCACCACGAAAAATCCCTCCCAGCCCCGCTCGGTGAGCACACAGCCTCCCAAAGCATGAGGGTGGGTGACTCTGTGAATGTCTCCTCCCTGTGTACTTTTTTGGGGATGTCTTCTGCACCATTTGTCAGATTTTAGGCATGTTTCATGTTTTCCCTTTTTTAAAGCAGAGTTCGGATAGGATGCTCAAGCTGAGAAGCAGCCCACGTGGCCTCTCCGTTTCCAGCTGCTGATCCAAAAAAGCGCTGCTTCTCATTTTTTCCTACCAGCTAACTCCCATGTTCATTGCTGCAGTCCAGACAGAGTCTGCCCGTCCGTGCCAGAAGGTTTTTCCCTTGGACTTTTTGCCGGATCACAGCTGCTGTGAGGCCACGCCACCCGGGCACGTGTCTACTTGGCCGCGCTGGGACCACGCGCTGGCAGAGCCGTGGGCAGCAGCCCGCAGCCCGCAGCTGCCGACATTGCCGCGTTGCTCAAGTGCGTCCGCTCTGGCATGTTTTGCTGATGGCTGTACATTGGCTGAAGTTAGGTTGTGGGTTTTTTCAGGGGGTGATTTTGTTTCAGGCAGTAGAGGTGCACGTGTTGTTCGCCCCACATCAGGTCTGGGCGTAGATGTGCACAAATCCGTGCAGCCCTCAGAACAGTTTTCTCAGGCAAGTGCCAGTTGACTTCCATTGCAATTTCTCCAGGTGAAAAAGCCCAGTGAAAAGATTTAGTTTAATCTGTGTGGCTCTGTACCACCAGTGCGGGCTGACCTTGGGCCACAGGAGGTGAGTGACTTCTCCCAAAGTTTCGTGGAGCAGGGAGGGTGTGTTACACCCCCTCACTGAGCCCCTGCCCTGGTACCTACCTGGACACATAGCCCCCTCCTCAGCCTGTCCCCAACCCTCCTCGCCCAGATGCTTCTTGGCTCTATTCCGCACGCACATGAATGAGGAAGTAAAAAGGAAATAGCAGCACCATAAACCAACAGTTAATATTTCACCCTGGTGATTGCATTCTTCAGGAGACGTATATCTAAATACAGTCATAGGCTGTAGTCTAACCGACATTTTTACAGCTTTTTATTGACAATACCTCAGATACACCTTTCACTTTTTTTTTTACCATTCAAGGCATAGCTTTGCAAACATTACAGCTGTTAAAATAAAGAAGGGCTGAGTTGTTCACATAGTGTATAGGCCTTGATAATGTCTAGGCAGTTATGATGGAGCAAAACTTCTCCCTCTGTTTCCCTATCTGAGAACAGGGAATAGTAACATGCAGATAATAGTAACATCAATTTTTTCTCACTCACGAAGATAAAAACAGGAGCTATCCAGTTTTACTATTACAATTTCAGCACCTTATATTCTCACGGCAACAGAAGCCTAAGAGTGTTAAAAATACGATAGTGCTCTTATTTCAGATGAGGTTTTTTCCTGATTAAAATTTTCATCAGGTGAATGGAAGATTAAATGTCTATGTGATAGGACATTACATAAAGTTTGCGTTTTTTTCCTGGCTTACTCTTAATGGAACCTGTATAAAACTGTTCTTTTTTTTGTTAGAAGCTGTGCTAGGCAGACACTTCCCCATACACTGAGTTGATACTTGATTTCACAAATGAGGTCAGTACCATCTTGATCAAACAGAGCCACTCCTCCGACAAGAAAAGCATCCTGTAGTGAATCAGGACATATGGAACAGACCCAATTCTATTGAAACTAAAATAAGCATTAAAAGGCCTCAAAAGAGATAATTTAAATGCCTCTCATGGCTCTCTCCACAATACCACATGCCTGGCCTATAAAAGGTTAGACTGGAAAAATCTACTACTCTACCTACCTTGGAAAAAATAAAAAAAACCCACCTCTGTAACATTCTTAATTAAAAGATAAGGAAATGTTCCTCCTAAATACTCACACCTTGCACTTATTTATGACATTTCTGCTAAGGACCTGAAAAGAGTACATGAGGACTGTTATCTACAGTGGTCCAGCGAGCTTGTGCCAGGATGGGGAACATAACCCAGTTGTCTGCTGTAAAGCTTTTAACCACCCCCAGGCATCCAGCGTGGCGGACCGGGACGGGCTGCTCCTGCACACCCGGCTCCTGCGGCAGCTTCACCTCTGCCTGCGAGTGCCGTCTTCCCCCCTGGGTATTTTTGTGATCGCAGGAAAATGTTAAATACTGAAAATCCTTCCGTTGCCCTTCATTTTCCATAGCTCTTCTGCATAAAGAATACAGCCATTGGAACCTGGATTTTAAGGTTAGCTTAGAAAATATCAACAGTGAGTATTTAAAGAAAGACTGAAACACGTCAGTCACTTCATCTCCATTCTGTAGCACTGCTTTTCAGCATGACTGATTAACCTTGTGATTTAAATACAGGTTCTCACAGGCAAATACTTAGCGCAGTGCGAATGACAAAATTTCAAGTACCAAATATAACCCACGCATCACCACGGAGATGGAAACAGGTAGGCAATTTTGCCTGACAAACTGTCTAAGATCTGCACTTTCCCAGTCAGCCTTCCTTCTATTTTCTGCCTCAGCTTCAGTAGACTTATCTTCTAATTTTTCCCTGAAGATGTCCTCCACAGCATTTGTGCCTTTCCTGTGCTGGCAGCCGTCCCTTTATAGAGCTCTCTGCGCTCATTCACAAAAGTCAACTGGGTAGAGAGGCCCTGTTTCCTATTTGAGGGCACATTCCTCTTTTAATGTTTTTGGTGAGGCTCGTGCTTTCATCCAGAACGAGACACCATTGCTTTATGCTTTTTTAGTTTAGTTATCATTCATTGCCTTATTGAAAGGGAAAACCAAGCCCCAAGACCTTCTATCGTTCTTGATGATGTTTTTAACATCTGGTCATTTATTGCCACCTGTCAGGTGATTCTTTCCTTTTACAGACTGGGTATTTTTGATATTTCATTCTTCTTAAGGGAAGAAGATTAAATAAATAATATTACTGCATTTGCTACGCTTCCTTTTTTTTTAAAAGAGAGTTGGTTTTCTCCAAACTGACTTGAATTTTTTTCAGTGCAGGTTGAAATTAATAGCGAAGGCTAGCTGCTTTCTTCCTACCAATCTGAGATTATTTTCTGCCATGACTTCTCACTTACTTTTCTGCTTTTGAAGTGCTCCATACAGGAGAACCACAACACAGTGCGGCAGCAGCACAAGAGTAAAAAGCAGCATCGCACTTTTCCCCAAGGAAGGCAAGGCTGTGCCACGATGGAGCAGGCTGCTGGACTCCAGGGCTGGCCTCCTCTACCAATGGCAGTATCACTACCACTTGGAGATGTTTTCAGACAAAAGCAATCTGCTTCCTAGACCAGTCAGCCTGACCTGCACCTCAGCAGCTCTAACTTTGGGGTCTGTGGCTGCAGTGGGAAGGATGTAGCAAAGGAACTGCAGCCAGAGGTAAGGCTGCAGGTGTCACACATGACGGCAGAGAACACTGGCATGGGATTAGCAACGGTGTTTGCAACAGCAGAGAAAAACAATTGTTAAAATGGTGCATAAATGTGTCTGTGTGATGGGGAAGAACAACAGGAATTCAGATAGGAGATCAAAACAGGTGTTTGGTCATATGCAGAAAAATAAAAGTAACTTCCAAGGGGATTACTGTTTCTGTACACACACAGTCTCAGACCCCTTGAAATCAATATCCTCAAAGCTCTTTGCTGTCTCTGAAGTCCAAGGCTTCAAATTGGTTTGACACATTTTCTCAGAGAGTAAAAAACCCCAACCAACCAAAGAAACCCCAAGCCCCCGAGCCCACTATTTGGAGTAGTTTGTCAGCACTTCACACAAGCACTACTGATAGGAGGTTCAGCAGTCTTGAGCTTTGCAATCTTTTTAAAAACTATGTTTTTATTGCACTTGAAATAAAGAGGAGTTGGTATATGAAAATCAAAGTACTGCACGCCTCAAAAGATAACAGAAGTTTATTACACTATAAAGGCTTTCAGCATATGTGAATGCTTATTTTATCTGAACACATTAGCATAGTTATTAGTCATTCTAAATGATTAAATTTCCCTCTCATCCACCTAATCTGCATTATAAATGAATATACTAAAAAGCAATGCACTTTGTTGATAAAGCACTGACTTGGCAGTCAGGAAAAAGGGTTTGTTTCTGGGCCTGACTTCAACCTCTTGAGTTGGCTCAGGCTTGTCACTTTGCCTTGAAATGCCTCAGCATCTCAGACTGGCCAATAATATTGACCTCTCTTAACAAATGCATCAATATCCAATCAATATCAATATCCTATCAATATTTTAATCTGTTTCACAGTCTTTCAGTAGCATCTTCCAAGTTTTAAAGTGTTTATTTTCATAGGAAGCCCTGTTAATGATGTTGAAAGAAAAGGGGGAAATTGTCAGGCTGTGGATATTGATATGCCTTATATCCATGGAGTGACAGTAAATTATAGCAGCTTAAAAGCTGCCACTCTCAAACTTGTGGGATTAACATGCCTTTTTTTTTTTATTCTTCTGAGTGAAAAAGAAGGGCAGAGATCCCACTTGCAGCAGTGGTAGCTCCTGTGACTTAGGACACTGTCTCCTCCACCTGGCTGGCAGTCCATTTCACTTCAGCAGCAATGGCTCGGAAGGAAATAGCTCACAGTATGTTTGAAAGGAAACTGAATAAAATTTCGTTTTGAACTGTTCAAAGTTTATTTGGTTACAGTCTTGAATAAAGACCATGTTCAGCTCCTCAGTCCTCTCCTTCTCCTCTTTTAAGCATCGTGCCCTGTTGCTGTGGCGATCTGTGGGAGCCTGGGGGTGCATGTGGCTGCACAAAGGTAACGTGAGTCTCCTTTTCCCAGAAGTGATGGGATGGTCTCTAGATTTGCCTGTACTCCTCAGGAAGCCTGTAAGCCTTTGTCACAAACCACCCGTGAAGGACAAAGAGTAGTCAAGTGCTCCCATGGCTCCTCGGGTAGAGGGGCTGGTGCTGGGAGCTCTGCATGCCCTTCCCAAGAGAGAGGGTAAAACTGCCTGCTAATAAAAATTCCCCATTGGGGGTAAGGCTTCATTTTGATTTTGGTTTTTCTGAGCCTCAGAAAGTTGATTCTTGGTCTCTTTTGCATGTTACTTACTGCTTGGGATCCATTTTTGATACAGCCAAACCAAACCAAATCTGTGCTATTATGTACAGTAGAAAATGAAGCCCTTCTTGACCTTCATAGAATCATAGAATCACAGAATCATAGAATGCTTTGGGTTGGAAGGGACCTTTAGAGGTTATCTAGCCCAACCCCCCTGCAGTGAGCAGGGACACCTTCCACTAGACCAGGTTGCTCAGAGCCCCATCCGACCTGGCCTTGAACAATTCCAGGATGGGGAATCCGCAGCTTCTCTGGGCAACCTGCTCCAGCGCCTCACCACCCTCATAGTGAAGAATTTCTTCCTTAGATCTAACCTAAAATCAACCCCCTCTCAGTTTAAAGCCATTACCCCTTGTCCTATCACTACATGCCCTTGTAAAAAGTCCCTCTCCAGCTTTCTTGCAGGCCCCCATCAGGTGCTGGAAGGCTGCAGTAAGGTCTCCCCGGAGCCGTCTCTTCTCCAGGCTGAACAACCCCAACCCTCTCCGCTTGTCTTCACAGGAGAGGTGCTCCAGCCCTCGGATCATCTTTGTGGCCCTCCTCTGGACCCGCTCCAACAGGTCCGTGTCCTCCTTATGTTGGGGGCCCCAGAGCTGGATGCAGTACTCCAGGTGGGGTCTCACGAGAGTGGAGTAAAGGGGCAGAATCCCCTCCCTCGACCTGCTGGCCACGCTTCTTTTGATGCAGCCCAGGATACAGTTGGCTTTCTGGGCTGCGAGCGCACATTGCTGGGTCATGTTGAGTTTCTCGTCAACCAACACCCCCAAGTCCTTCTCCTCAGGGCTGCTCCCAATCCATTCTTGGCGCAGCCTGTATTTGTGCTTGGGATTGCCCTGATACGACCTTGATATGAAGGGCTAAAAAAGGACTGTGGCAGTTTGCTTAAGTAGGGTGGGGCTGGTACCAGTAAATAGTTGAATGCCCCTGGGGCTCAATAGCATAGAGAATGAAAAAAACCTCACTGGATGATTGTGTAAGGATCACCTCTGATTTAGTCATATTTACATGAAGCCTTGCTTCAGTGAAGTAATGCTCTGACTTCTTCAGGCATTGAACAGAGATTTGTGTTTTACTGAGATAAAGCGGGATGTCATCTGTGAAAAGAGCAATTTATGTCCTTTGTCATGGATTGTGATGCCTTGAATCTCTGGAGACTTTCTGATAGCTATTGCTAGCGGTTCAGTGGACAGAGCAATCAGAGGAGGTGACAAAGGACACACTTGCCTTCTGCCTCTCTAAGGAAAAAGTAATTCAAATAAAGGAGTCTCGGAGAGTCATTCAAATAAATGAATGCACACCCTCTAGCTTTCTGCGGGCTTAATGAACCTTATTCACCAGAAGCAGAGCCTTGTTGTCAAGCCTCTGTCTTCACAGGGAGAAGGAGAATGCCGAAGGAGGTTGGTCCATCAGATTTGTTTTCTCCGAAGGAGTGGAAAGACAATTTCTGGCCTTGCCTGTGACTGTGGGAGCCACACACTCCTAGGGGTGCAGTGACCTACTTGCTCTGCTAGCTCAGGCTTTCCTTTCCTTCCTGGGATTCTGTTCTGATTTCAAACAAACATTTGCTTCTCTGCTGAAAAATGGGTTTCACGCAGTCCTGAGGCAATCATGATTTTAGGAGATCCTCTTTGCTTCTTCCTAGCATCTCTGCCTTGTATTTTATATGAGGGCAGCAATTTTGTGCATGAAATAATTTCAAAAGCTGACAAGTTCCAGAAGTGTCTAAATCATCAGTGCATATGAAGCCATATCACACATTTGTGGTTTTGGTTTTTTTTTTAAGTTTACATTTCCCTCCCTAGGATAAGAGACAGGGAAGCAAAGCAGCTACTCAGCTTCAGGCACTGAGTCGCCCAGAGCGCCTTTGACATACAACCCCCTTGCCTTGTATGTGCAGTCATGTGCTCACATAACTCTCCCTAACTGTGGGAAATGAAAAGGAAAATGTTAAATTTGGTAATATTTATCACAATCATTTTTCAAGAGCAAGAGAGAAACTACCAGTCTATTGAGAAATGTGGCCTTTTAATAGTCAACTAGGATTATCCATTTGTGTGAATAATAAAAATCTCTTAGGCAGATAGAGAAAGTAGGGTAAAACTTTATAATGGGGTATATATTCTCCAGCAGAGATGATGACTGAAGGCCTTGGAGCTTGAAGAAATGCCAATTCATCAAAGTTTCGTCTTTTTTTTTTTTAGCTGTCCATTTTGGGGATTTCATGGAAATAATTGAGTTTTCTACCATTGGACCAAGAGTCTGATATATGCATGACTTAAAAGAACGAGATTATTAAATATCTCACCATTTAATATCTAGATAATTTTGTCCTATAAAATCCTGTGCAGCAAGTAATTTAAATTGGTACCCTATTTACGGCAGACAAAACTGCTCACTACCATCTGCTTCGCAGTTTTAATAGATGAAGTGTTAACTGCGTGCTGCATGAAATTCATTGCGACTAGGTTAATTAAATGGCTGTGCTTCACTTCCTGCACTCTGGTAATAAGATGACAACCTCATCTGAATTTATTAACCCTTGCCATGTTCAGTACTGTTATCACCCATTCAACCACCTTTGGTCAACAAAAATGAAATAAATCACAATAACAGGAGACATAACCATATTGGCTAACAAAATAGATATTGATTAGCATCTTCTAAAGCAAATATGTCAATCTAGTCTGATTTTATTTTCGCAAAGGTCATTGAAATCTGTTGAAGTATTAGCAATGGGAGTAAATGATGATGCAGTAGGTTATTGGAGAAAACCCCAAATCTAATCTTCGCCACTAAGCAGCCTAAATGACAGCTTCACCATGGGAAGCTGGAGATGCCTTCGAAGTCTTCAGCTTTCTATTCTAAAAAGCAGACATTAAATACCCTTCTGCAGCAAAGGCCCTTACAGAAGGCTCAAAGCCAAACCTCTGAGTGTCTCTCTAGCCTGAGGCATTTCTGTCCTCTCCAAAGAGGGAGCATGGGGTAAATGGCTCCATCTGCGTCGATGCCCTGGCCAGCCTGGCATTAGGTCAAGCCTTGGTGACAGCAGATGCAAATGCACTTCTTAGCTATGGCCATGGCAATGCAACCTATTTGCAGGTGGGACTGGGATGGTGCATGGTGAGGAAGGACCTGACAGAGGCATCTCCAGGTGCCAGCTCCTGGAGCAAGCGTCTTCACCACTTACACTCTACAGATATTTAGAAAAGTTGATTTTAGGCAAGTATGCACAAAGCACTGTTGTTGGCTCTACTGAGACTTGCCAGGAGGGATCAACGCTGTGCATCAAAGCCATAGTCATTCATGTCGCTCTTGCCCATCAGATACAGGCATTGAAGACTTTCTGGATACCAGCACTACAGATCCTTCAAACTTCCCCGCCTTCTGGTCGTCCCCACCGATCCCATCATTGTACCGCAGCTATAGGTTTTCCTCTCTGCCTTGTCACCTGGCTACTGCTATTGGAAACAGCTCCTCTGTCACGTTCAGCCCCCTAGGTCTAAGCAGGTCCAGACACTGTCTTTGAGGGTGCCTTTATGTGGTCTAGTGACGAAAGTCATGTGGCTACCTCCTTCTATGCTTCAAAGTGGTGGGGTGTGATCCAGCTCCAGTTCAGAAGTTCAGCTGTGCCAAACTGGTTCAACCTGTCTGTGTGTTATCGTGCTGGCATTGGGCTTTGCCTTCAGGGATGTAGATATGACTTGGTTTTTAAACACAACAGGAAAGTTTTCATTTATATTGAGGGTTGTAGTTCAAAATAAGTTCATAAAATAAATCAGAATTCCTAACTGCATACACAAGAAAAATATATCTTTCTCAGCTTGTCCCAGTAGTCAAGATGCTGCCAAACTTCTCCCCTTCTGACCCCTACACCCAGCTCCCAAACCCCGGCCCTGCGCCAGCCACGAGGCAAAACAGCAGAACCAAAGCAACTTTCCCCGTACGGTCTCACCCGTGCTGGGGAAGCAGAAGACCAATGGGTCAACTGATTCATTTCCCAGATGCTGTAAGTCTGAGCCCAACGTCAGCAGGCAGTGCAACAGATTTACCAAAAAGCCCCTGTCCCTGCCCAGGCTGGGGTGCATTCAGTTCCCGAAGCAGACTGGAAGAGGAGCTATGGCAAAGCTCCGGCAGGCAGAGGGCAGGATGGGTGGTGTAGCTGGAATTTAATGAAACTGCTACTGCGGACGTGATCTACCTGTGACTAGGAATGGAGATGACATAGTTAACCACTGGATACTATCTCTCAATTTTCAGACTTCCAACCATTTATTTTGCCTCATTATTCTTATCACTGGATGTTAAATTATTTTAAAATAGTGAATGACAGCCTATTTATCAACCTTTGGCATTCAGTATTCATTTAGACTCCAATTTTTACCAAGATACCTTTACAGCATGAAGTTGCCTGAAAGTATTATTGCAATGTTGATTGATATTGAATTTTGCTTAAAGAAAATCTTATCTTGTACAAGGAAGTAACATTTCAGGCAAGTACTATTCATGTGCTTTAAAGAACTTGGTATAAACTGCTGTAGTTCCCAGATTTACTTTTCTCTCATGGGTCTCCCTATACAGTCACTCTACACAGTGTTTAAAACGTTGGCGAATGTGCATCGTGTTCTCATCCAAAATGGGTATGTTAGACAGACAGTGTCATGCTAACCCAGATTTAACCTTAAAGGGTGAAATTCAGTTCTTGGTGGAAGGCCCACGCACTAGCTGAAGTTGCTGTAAGCCCTATTATGTAGGAAACGGCCTCTACAGGGTTTGTGTAATTCTCATGCATGAGAGTTGGATGGTGTTCACCACGATCGTTTCCTCACACAATCGCGAAGCACTGACAAAATGTCTCATTTGACTCATCTATGGGTGCACTCTGTTGATTACAGCAGATAGTGTGCATATTCCCTGGTTAAATGTCAACATCTCTGCACAGTTTCAAAGCAAAGTATTGAAATATTTTCCATCCCAGAGGCAAGCAGTCAGTTTGCCAGCGTACAGTCTCACGTCTTCACTGGGGTGTGGATGGGGCCTTCTTTTGACAGTTTGGCACTCTGCTCTTGCTAAAACATTGCCACCACAACAGTTAAATTGTAATAATAAAATATTTTTTTTCCTTCTGAGACCAGACACAATATTCTAGATGATCTGTGTTTTGCATCTCCCAACATCGCTGGCAAGTTCACTACAGCAGGATGAAACTTTTTAGTGGAAAGAAAGTAGCAAATGAGATGCTCGATCTGAAGCCAGGAGCTAGACCTTGAGGGTTCCTGCTCTAGAAGTTACAGACATGGGATGTGGGCTGATCCAGGAGCACGTGGAAGCTCTATGTACCCTAGCAATGCCTTGAACCTATAATTTCATGTGCTGGAGATAATGGGACATTTACCAAACTCACCCCTTTGTGGCTTCATGTCTGCAGGAAGGCACCCAGGGCAGGGAGATCAGACCTTGGCCATACCCTCAGGCTGGGTGAGTAGAGGGAGGCTCCCCAGTTGGCTATGCTGCAAACTTGCCACAGCAACAACAAATTCAGTGAACCAAGCAGTCTTAATTCAGATAGAAAGGAATAACTAAGGAATTACTGTCTTTGAAGAGCAAATGGTGGGTGATTAGTGCATTCGTCAAAACCTCAATAGACTGGTTCAAGTCCCTGGTCTGAACCAAGCTAGCAGAAAATATACTTAGATAAAATTCCTATTAGCTCTTTATCTGTCCACAGGCTCTGAGTAAATTGCAACACCAGGGTGTCATGAACCTGTAGCTAAAGCAGATGGGAAGGAGATGAAACTCAGAGACATATGAACCTGCTAAAATGAGAGACGTGGAGAGATCAGCCAGCCAGCCCTACCTCCTCCCTGCCTTAGCCACCCAGCCAGCCCCCGCGCCTGCCTCCTGCAGCGATGCAGTGCCACTTGACTGTAGGAAGCCATTCAGGTACGGAGGGTAAAATCTCAGGCAATGCACACACAGAGATTTTGGTGAAAGTCTCATGACAGATCCAGTGAGCCGTGGCAGAAGCAAGCTGTGGCCAGAACATTGACCTAGACCTCTTCTCTACGATGATTTCTATTTAAAGAAAATGGAACAGCTTTACACACCACCCTCCCCCTGCCCACTGTGCTTGTAGGTGGATCATTCCTGCTTTTCAGTTCAGCTGGTAGCTTTCATAGTTGCAACAAACTCTGCCCGGTTCTCCTGTGCCACTTCAGAATCTCTTCTCGCCAGCCCTGGGGCCGGCAGGCTCCCTGCTCCTGGCAGCCTTCTCTCTCACCAGCACGCTCAGTTGTTCGAAGGACAACCCGATCTTTTATTTGTATTTAACACAAGATGGAGAAGTTTAGTACCTGTGTTAAGCAAAAAATAACACAGCCTTAACTCTGGAACAGCCACAGCTTCTTCAGAAGGCAAACTGTAACAGCCCTTCGCATCACAATGAGACAGGTAATTTGGCAGCTGAGGCTCTATGCCAGCAATTAAGTGCTGATGAAAGTGATGGCATATAAAAAAACCCCACCACTGACAACAAAAATAAAACAAGCTGGAGCAATTACTGTCACCGCTGTTTGTTTTAGTCTGTTCTTCCTATGGAAAGTAAAGCTTTAACTCTTCCACCAGCACCAAAAATAGAAAGCTAGGTAATTGCCATTCACACCTACCACACATGGTACCGCTCTCCCCATCCTCTTACAGCCGAGGCGCCGTGACGGATTTAGAGCTCCCTGGTGATAATTTAGGACCATTGCATATAGGCATGGTTGATACGATGCTTAATGTATCAACACATTGGATTTCACAGAAGATTTTCTAGATTAAAAAACAATAAACAGACGGTACTAAGCAGTATTTTGGAAGATAAAGCAGGGATCAGGCTGACATCAGCATGGTCCCTGTTCCCTACACACCCAACCTGCTGGCCCTGTACAGTGGGTGGGATACCCACCCGCGGGTGCAGTGCATACTCGGTGTCACGCTCAAGCTCCCTTTTGTTGTATCTCACAGGGAGGCTTCCGAGTGCAGACCGGCATTCAAAAATACCTGGGTATCAGGGGAGTTTTGTCCCCGGCCTGAAATACGGGACAGGCTTAACCTGTGTCTCCTAAGCCCCTTCCAGGCAAAGGTTCAATGGAGTTGGGAGCATCTGCTTCTGCAAAGACCTGTCAAAGCTGGGCAAGGCATGCTGCTACTGTAGAAGCCATTTCTCTGCAAACACCTCATGTCCACAGGTCACCCAGCACCACCTTTTTCTGGAAGGTGGCTGTTGGGTGATGGGGCACCAGAGCTGCACAGACGCGTTACCGATCTTCGGCCAAGGGCCAGCGTCAGGGTTGAGCCCTTGTTCGGA